>NC_041391.1:453651200-453666383 GCF_002162155.2 Triticum dicoccoides
GAGCTCTCCGCGAAGGAGCTGAGGGAGTGGTACTATCTCTTCTGGTCGACGGAGACGCGAGCGCATCCGCGCACGAAGGTACTCTCCGCCGTTGCCTCGCAAGAAGCTCTAGTTGGCGGGTACCCTTTCTTTGCCTTGTTCTTCTACTGCGGGCTCTGCCCGCCCTTCTCTGATTTCTTCCGCGATATCATGAACACCTACGTGTTTCATCTCCTTGATTTCACCCTCAACGCTGTTCTAACCATGGCAGTTTTCGCACATCTATGCGAAAACTTTGTCGGGATCCACCCCAACATTGCCCTCTTCCGCCACTTCTTTATGCCTCGTGTCGAGAGAGGGGAAACTCTTGCCGGAGGGATCGCCTGGATTTCGCGAGCCGGCAAGAAGGAGACCTATCTGGAGGGGGAGCTCCGCAGCAAGTGGGATGAGTGGAGAGCAGATTGGTGCTGGGTTGTAGAGGAGAACCCGCAGCCGTTCACCGCCCTGCGCCAAACCCTAGCAGTGCGTGGCAATGATTGGAGCGCCCTGTCCGCAGATGACAACAAGCTAAAGATCGCCACCACCCGGATCTTGCGTCTCAGGCTTGCCGGGCTGACTGTAGGCGCTGTCGGCGCAGATTTCCTTCGCCGCCGCATCGCCCCTCTACAGGCGAGAGGGAGACTCGCCTGGGAATTTTGAGGCCCGGCAGATATCATGAGGCTACGCCCGGGCCTCAATTTCAATTTCACCGTCCTAGAGTTGGACGGGATACTCAAGGAGATATTCAAGCACGACCCACAGCATCCCGAGTGGTTCAGGTTGCCGGCAGGCGTCGTTCCTCTGTGCAACAACTCCTCGCGCGACCGCATCTGCGCGATGATGCCGTTGTGCGATTCGCACGGGATCATTCCAACTTGGCAAGAACCTGCCGACAACGTCGTGCAGCAGTTCTTCGACGGCCTAGTGGAAGTGGCGGTCAATGCTGACGAAAAGAAGCTCCTCACCCGCGACACCACCGATCAAGAGATGGAACGCATCGCCACCAGGGCGGAAGAGGCGGCGGCAGCCGCAGCTGCGGGTGAGTTCGGGTTCACAGTGGAGGAAGCAGACGCAGCATTGGCGACGAGCCTTGCCGAACGGGAGTGGCCTGAAGACGAAGAAGGGCTCGCCGCGCCTGACGCCGAGTCGAGCGAGCCCGCCGAGGGTGCGAGCGGTCCGCCATCTCCGAGCAGCTTGCCGCAAGCAGGGCCCGCAGCGCAGCCCCCAGCGCAGCTGAGAAGGCGCCTCCGCAGGGCCAGTGACGCGGCAGGACGGCAGGTGGGCCAATAGCCGCAGCGCCGCGCGACGCGCTCCGCCGCGGCAAGCACGGTTGCCGGGGGAGCGCCTCCCGCCGCAGTGGCAACTGGAGCGGGGTCGTCTCGGGCTAATGCCGCAGTCCCCGCCAAGCGGCCAAGGGATCCCACCCCTCCGTCTCGTCGTGCCGGGGGTGGGCCGAACTTCGATTTCTCCGCGCTCAGCTCCGACGAGGAGGAAGAGGAAGAGTAAGATTCCCTTGTTGTTCTTGTAGTTCTTCAACTTGCTATTCTTGTCTTGCATCTGGTATGATCCACTCTGGACTCTCCCTTTTCAGGACTCTGGCCCAGAGGGCGGCGAAGAGGGCCAAAGCTCCGGTGGTTATCATCGAGGACGAGCTCACTGCGACGGCAGGAGGCGCACCCGAGACCACCTTACCGGATCCGGCCACTACTCCGCAGAGCAGCCCCCAGCGCAGCCCCCAGCGTAAGTACACGGTTTACCTTTTGCTTGACGGGCGCGCGCGGTTGCTCTTTTCCTTTGTTGACATCTGATTGCTGGTTTGTTTGTGCAGGAGCAGAACAGCTTCATCAGGAGGGCGTGGTGATCACCTCCGACTCGTCGTCTGCTTCGACTACGCCGCCAAGGGCGGACTCCCCGGCAAGGAAATGTTCTCCGGCAAGAGAGAAATCTCCGGTAAGGGAGGAGTCTCCGGCAAGGGAGGAGTCTCCGGCAAGGGACAGCGCCAACGATCCCCCGGTGGTGGAGCCCATGACAGCGGATCCCAGCACAGGTAATCTTTCTTGCCCGAAACCTCCCTTGTGTTCTTCTCCTGATTTTTCTTTTTCGAATGCTTGTTTGATTTATTCTCCTTCTCCGGTCGTCAGATCCACCCTCCATGGAGCCTATGGAGACCGAGACGGGCGGCGAGGAGAACATGCGCGGTGACGCTGATGATGCCGCGGCCACCGAAGGAGCCGGCGCTGATGTGCCCGCCGGCAAAGAGACCGCCAAGGATGCCGCCGAGGAAGCTGGCGAGGGATCCGGCGATCGCACTGACGGCCCTGAGGCCGCAGGAGCACCGGGCGCTGCACGGACCGCCGATCCCTCTGTCGCTGCCGCAGCGCCAGGCTCCGAGGAGTCCCAGCCCGGCGCCTATCTGAAGGCCGGCGAGGGCATCTTCATCAAGCTCCCCTGGGCGTCAAGCTCCAGGGCACCGGTGGAAGGAGAAGCTCTGGATGGGGAGGTGCTCGCCTCCGCCGGGTTGTCGATCGTCGACGCGCCGGGAAGCAGCAGCAACGAGCCTAAGGAGGAATGGCTGCTACGGAGGCTGTTGGCGCTCTACGCGCCCGCCAAGCCAAGCTGGAGTCCCGGGAAGCGCTCGTCGCAAAGGCGAGCGTGGACATAGAGAAGCGCGCGGAGGAGCTCCGGGGTCTTCGCCAGGAAGCTCTCCGGGCCTTGGCGAAGGAGTGGGAGCAGCTTGCTGAGGAGTGGAAGGCCTTCCTCCTCGAGAAGGCCGAAGCCGAAGAGCAGCAGCGGCTTGCTGGCGAGAAGCTGTACGCGCAAGAAGGTGAGCTGGCTCAACGGAAAGTGAACCTCGACAGCCATGAGGAGGAGCTCGCCGCGCGCGAGCAGGCACTTGGCGGGGCGCTCAACGAAGCCAAAGACGCGGCTGCGGCTGCCGAGGCGGCCAAGGAGGGATTGTCAGCAAAGGTGGCTTAGCTAGAGGCTGAGCTGAAAGCAAGCGGCGAGGAGCTTGCCACGCTCAAGCTCGAGCGCGAGAAGGACGCCCTCGCCCACGGTGAGCTGCAGGGCCAACTCGCCGAGAAGTGCAAGGAGCTGAGCGCCGCCAAGGATTCCAACGCCGATCTAGAGCTGAAGCTGGCCACCCTGTCGGAGACGCTGGACGGTGCCAGGAAGCGAGAGGAGGACTTGAAGGGAGAGATCAAGGACAATGAAGCGTTGCTGGCGAGGGCCGCCGAGACCCAGAATCCCTCAGAGATACTATGGTGCTCTGGACGGAGGGCCTCATGAACATCGCTGCAGTCATCGACGAGGAGCTGATGCAACTAGGGGTGGAGGGCCTCGGGTACTCCTCCGACGAGAACCTCCAACCTAGCGTCAAGCTCACTCTGTTCTTCAAAGGCGTGGCGACGGCCCTCCAGCAACTCCGGGAAAGGATCCCAAAGCAGCTGGCGGACGAGTCGCGCGCGATCTGTGCCGGAGTTCTGGAGAAGGTGCTGGTGAAGGTGGCCTTCCGCAACCCAGGCCTCAACCTCACCAACGTCCTCAGGAGGCTGCCGGCGGACGCTGATCTTGACGCACTCAAGGCCCTCGTCGCACCCATTGTAGACAGGGTGAACGAGGTCAAAAGGGTTGACGGTGGCCGCGTAGATTAGGCCGTCTGTTTTCTTCATTTTCTTGCCGCTGCCAGTCATATCATGGGAACACTTTATTAGAGGCACGACAAGTTACTTTTGTAATATAACTCTATCTTAGGTAATAATTGCTGTGTTACTTCCTTTACTCGACTCTTGGCTTTGTATGTTTCTGCCCTACGCTTTCTAGGGAAACTTGCCAGCGCAGGCACCCTTGCCGCGAGCGCCGAGTGCGGAACTTCAGCAGCCTGCTGGCGGGGCAGCTACCGACAAGCAACCTTGTCGCAACTAGTCGCGGCTCACTTAAGTTGTTGAGCGGACTCGAAACAAGGTAAGGGCGCAACTAGCTGCGAGTTGGTTCCTTTGCGCACAGGTTTTCCATACAAAGCATGGTCGTTCAAGGAAAATAACTTAAAATTTAAAAACTGATTGCTCAAACTTTGGCAACTTAGCTTTTCTACCGTTTGCTTCCCGGCAAGGCGAAACTTTCTTGAATGGCCCGGTCCACACCATTATCTTCTCCTTCCCCCCCGGCAAACCTTGTGTGCGAGGGATCCTTCTCCTTCTTGGGAAAAAGAGAGAAGAGAAAATAAAGATATGGAGCCTTACGGCTCGTTATTGCTTACCGGAGGCAGGTGCTGCACTAACTGTCAGATAGCATATGCAAAAAAGAAAGAATGCATAAAATTGACAAGATGTGCGGAGCACATGAGCTTTATTTATGCACGGGGTCTGCGCCCGCCTTTGTACAAAGGATTACATGCAACAGCGGCAAGACTTGTACAAAAGGTGGTTGCCGGAAAAGCTTCCGGCAACCGCGCCCTATGGGTAAAACTTACGAAGATGCTCAATGTTCCAGGAGTTGCTCACCGGAATGCCATCTTCGGTCTCAAGGCGGACAGCGCCGGGCCTAGTGACTCGTTTCACCCGATAAGGGCCTTCCCACTTCGGCGTCAACTTGTTGGAATTCTTGGCGGACTGAACACGCCGAAGAACAAGGTCGCCTTCCTCGAAGCTTCTGGCTTTAACTTTGCGGCTGTGGTAGCGACGCAAAGCTTGCTGGTAGCGAGCGGCTCGCACAGCAGCCTGAAGACGGTCTTCCTCAAGGAGCAGCGCGTCATCTTGTCGCAGCTGCTCTTGCTCTAGCTCATCATAAGCGAGCACTCGAGGCGACCCGTAAACGAGTTCCATGGGGAGAACTGCCTCCGCTCCGTAGACTAGAGCGAAAGGTGTCTGTCCAGTGGCTCGATTTGGCGTCGTTCTGATCGACCAAAGAACCACCGGCAGCTCCTCGATCCAGTTGCTTCCGCATTTGTGCAGCCTGTCGAAAGTTCTAGTCTTGAGCCCGCACAGCACTTCAGCATTTGCCCTCTCTGCTTGACCGTTGCTTCTCGGGTGAGCAACAGAAGCGAAGCAGACCTTGGCGCCAAGATCTTGGACGTACTGCATGAAGGTGCGGCTCGTGAATTGCGTGCCGTTGTCGGTGATGATCCTGTTAGGGATCCCAAAATGGCAAACAATCGACCTAAAGAACTTGACTGCTGACTGTGCTGTCACCTTCCTCACTGGTTCCACTTCCGGCCACTTTGTGAACTTGTCGATGGCGACGTACAAGAACTCAAAGCCCCCGACAGCTCGGGGGAAGGGGCCGAGGATGTCGAGCCCCCAGACCGAAAATGGCCAGGATAAAGGGATTGTCTGGAGAGCTTGAGCTGGCTGGTGTATCTGCTTGGAATGGAACTGGCACGCTTCACACTTGGTTACTTGTGCAGTTGCATCCTGGAGGGCTGTCGGCCAGAAGAAACCTTGCCGGAACGCTTTGTCGGCAAGTGCCCTTGCGCCTATGTGGTGACCACATATGCCTCCATGTATCTCTGCCAATAGCTGCTGTCCATCTTCCCGGCGAATACACTTCAATTTCACACCGTTGAGTCTTATTCTGTATAGTGTGTTGTCAACAAACTTGTACATACTTGACTGCCGGGCTACTCTTTCCGCTTCTTCTAGCTCTTCGAGAATTTCTCCTGTCTGAAGGAAATAGACAATCTGCTGTGCCCATGCTGGAGATTGCGGCTCGACAACAAGGACTAAAGGCATATTTGCTGCTGCGGGAACATCCGCTTCTACGGCAAGAACCTGCGGTTCTGCTGGAGCGTGATGCTCCCCGACAAGCTTGCCGGAGCAAAACTTGTCGGGAGCGTCTGCTTCAACGAAACAAATCGTAAGGCTCGCCGGAGCAGACTGCTCCTCAGCACTCTTGGCGTTGATCTTGGGGACCTTCTTGGCGGTGGCTTCGGGAAGCTCTGCCGGAAAGTAGCTGCCAGAAACCAACTTCCTCTTCTTTTTTTGTCCAGTTGACGGTGTTACAGATGGTTGAGTCAGCTTGAGCACAAAGATCCCTGGTTCCACAGGTTACTTTAGTGCGGCGCACTTTGACAGGCCATCAGCAATATCGTTCTGAGCTCGTGGAGCATGCTCCATTTGTAGGCCGTCAAAGTGTTCTTCTAGCTTTCTCACTTCATCAACGTAAGCTTCCATCAACGGACTCTGGTAGCTCTTGTTCACTTGGCAGACGACAAGCTGTGAGTCACCCCTGACAATGAGCTTCTTGATCCCAAGGTCTGCTGCGATTCTGAGGCCGGCAAGCAAACCCTCATACTCTGCAGTATTGTTTGTTGCTTGTTCCTTGGAAAAGTACATCTGGACTACGTACTTGAGGTGCTCTCCGGTGGGTGCGACAAGCAGCACGCCAGCACCGGCGCCTTGCAGCGAGAAGGCACCATCAAAGTACATCAGCCACTCTTTGCTTGCCTCCTTGACGGGGATGCTCATTTCTGGAATTTCTTCATCTGGTGTTGGCGTCCACTCTGCTATGAACTCTGCCAATGCTCTGCTCTGGATAGTTGAAGTGCTCTCAAACTTGAGGCCAAAGCTTGACAGTTCCAGTGCCCACTCGACAATCCTGCCTGTTGCTTCCGGATTTTGCAATATCCTTTTCAGCGGAAAGCGAGTGACAACTGTGATCTCATGTGCCTGGAAGTAATGGCGCAGCTTTCTCGAGGCCATGAGAAGGCCGAAAAGCAACTTCTGCACACCAGAGTACCTTGACCTAGCCCCCTGCAGAAGGGAACTGACAAAGTAAACTGGGCGCTGCACCATTTTCTTCTGCACCTCCTTGCATGCCTGCGCAGATCCATCTTTGTCGGGACCAGAGCTTGTCGGAGAAGCCCCCTGCTTGTCGCTGGATTCACTTGCCGTGGTTGCTGGCTCATCGTCCGCCTCCCTCTCCGCTACTAACGCAGCACTAACCACTTGATTGGTTGCTGCTAGATACAACAACAACTTCTCTTGTGGCCTAGGTGCGACAAGTATTGGGGTGGAGGACAGCTACCTCTTCAAGTCCTGCAGCACAGCCTCCGCTTCCGAAGTCCATTTCATTGGACCTGCCTTTTTCAATATTTTGAAAAACGGCAGGGCGCGCTCGGCAGACTTAGAGATAAACCTGCTGAGAGCAGCCACGCAACCGGCAAGCCTTCGCACATCCTTGACGCGCTTCGGTGCTTCAATCTGCTCAATGGCTTTGATCTTGTCGGGATTGGCTTCAATCCCCCGCTGGGACACAAAGAATCCGAGAAGCTTGCCGGAAGGGACTCCAAACACGCACTTCTCGGGATTGAGCTTGAGGTTGATCTTGCGCAGCTTTGCAAAGGTTTCATCTAAATCTTGAATCAAAGTAGCCCTGTCCTTGCTCTTTACCACTATATCATCCATGTAGGCTTCCACATTTATGTGTATCTGTGGCTCAAAAGCGACATGGACTACCCTTGCAAATGTTGAACCAGCATTCTTGAACCCGAAGGGCATCCGTACAAAGCAGTATGTGCCACATGGTGTGATGAATGCGGTTTTCTCCTCATCTTCTTCTGCCATGAAGATCTGATGGTATCCTGAGTATGCATCAAGAAATGAAAGCAGATCACATCCGGCAGTGGAGTCAACAATCTGGTCAATGCGCGGCAAGGGAAATGGATCTTTGGGACAAGCTTTATTGACATCAGTGAAGTCTATACAAAGCCTCAATTTCCCGTTGGCCTTGCGCACGACTACAGGATTGGCCAACCACGTGGGATGGAGCACTCATCTGACAAGGCCTGCTGCTTCCAACTTCTTGATTTCTTCTGCAATAAACTCTTGGCGCTCCACTGCTTGCTTTCTAACTTTCTGCTTGACGGGCCGCGCGTGAGGACAAACGGCTAGGTGGTGCTCAATCACTTTCCTGGGAACACCGGGGATATCAGACGGTTGCCATGCAAACACGTCGACATTCACCCGCAGGAAAGCAATGAGCGCGCTTTCCTATTTTGGGTCTAGTGTGGCACTGATGGTGAAGGTACCACCAGTGCCGTCCTCCTTGGCGGACACCTTCTTGGTCTCTGGTGGAGCTGCCATTGTTTTCTTGCACTTGCCGGTGGAGCTTGATGGTGCGTCCTCGACGGTAGCGCAGCACTTCGAAGAGGTGCGCTTGCCGGAGTGGGCATCAGAGTTCTTGCCGGACTTGGTCTTCTTCTTTCCCCCGGGAGCTTCAGCGGCAAGTGTATTGCAATCCGTTGCGGCTGCTGCTTCCCGGTAGATCTTGTCGGCGCAGATAAGGGCATCCTTCTTGTCGCTAGGGACAGAGATGACACTTATCGGCCCTGGCATCTTGAGCATGTTGTATGCATAATGAGAGACTGCCATGAACTTAGCGAGTGCTGGACGGCCAAGGATCCCATTGTAGGGCAATGGAAAGTCGGCAACGTCAAAAGTGACCCTCTCAGTCCTAAAGTTCAGCTCGCTGCCAAATGTGACCGACAGCGTGATCTTTCCCTTTGGCTTGCTCCTTCCCGGGTTGATTCCTTGGAATGTGCCGGTTTCTTCGAGCTCGCTGTCAGGGATCTGGAGTTTCTGGAGGACCACAGAGGAGATTAGGTTCAAGCCGGCCCCGCCGTCAACTAGCATCTTCGTGACCTTGAGGTTGCGGATAGTTGGTGAAACCAACATCGGCAAGCACCCGACCGCAGTTATGCGATCAGGGTGGTCCTCAATATCAAAGATGATAGGCGTGCTGGACCACTTTAGAGGCTTGCGTGACTCTACGGGTGGTTCTGCTGCATTGACTTCCCGCACCCACTGCTTGAGTTGGCGGTGCGAAGTATGCAGAGAAGCACCACCGTCAACGCACAGGACCTCTGTGGCTTTCTGAAACTCCTGCTCATCGGCCTCGTCGTCGTCCATGTCTTCATCTTCGTCCTCATCTTCATCCTTGTCGCGGCCGCGGGGAGGTCTGTCTCCTTGCCGCTGCTTGGCCTTGCCGCGGCGTCCCCCCCGGCCGGGGCGTTTCTTGCCGGATCCCCCAGTACCTTCTTGGGCTTTCTCCTTGTCGCGTCGCTCGTACTCGGCCTTCTGCAGCTCGACAAGCTGCTCAACCTTCTTACAGCTCTGGAGGTCATGGCCCTTGGTACAGTGGATCTTGCAATACTGCTTGCCGGAGCTGTCCTGCTTGTCGGCGGCTGCCACAGCCTGGGCCTCCTTGCCGGAGCCACCAGTCTTAGCTTCCTTGGCGCCACCTCCGTTGCCGGTCTGCTCGATAGCTAGCACTTCCTTGCCCTTCTTCCTTCTGTTGTTCCGCCGCCGGCCCTTCCTTGCCGGGGCGGCATCCTCACTGTCAGATCCTCCTGCTACTGTATCCTCTCCGGGGAGCCTTCTCCCCTCTTCAGCACGTGCACACTTGTCGGCCAGGGCATAAAGCTCGCTGACGTCTTTGATCTTGCACATCGCCATCTCCTCCCTCATCCTGCGGTTTCGCACGTTCTGATGGAACGCGCTGATGACTGCGGCAGGGTGAACGTCTGGGATGTTGTGCTGCACACGGCTGAATCTCTGGATGTACTTGCGCAGGGACTCTCCTTCCTTCTGGGCGAGCAGATGAAGGTCGCTTTCTTGGCCATGTGGCTTGTGGCCACCTGTAAAGGCGCCGACAAACTGATGGCATAGATCTGCCCAAGAGGAGATGGAGTTTTCCGGCAAGTGCATGAGCCAAGATCTGACATTGGGCTTGAGCACCAGCGGGAATTAGTTGGCAAGGATCTTGTCGTCTCGTCCCCCGGCAGCCTGCACCGCGATGGTGTAGATGCTGAGGAACCCCGACGGATGCGACTTGCCATCGTACTTCTCCGGTACGTCTGGCTTGAAGTTCTTCTTGCTGGGCCACTGGACTCGCCGCAGCTCAGGGGTGGACGCAGGGCAACCTACCGCGTACGGCAAGTCACCTGGTTCCCCCGGCGCATGCGTGTCGACAGAGGGCCCAGCGCACTGGTCAGATTGACGCCGCGCTTCTCTTCGGCGCTCAATGCGGGTACGAGCGTCCTCTTGTTGCCGTTCGTGGAGAACTTGGCGCTGATCGCGACGAGCTCGTGGGTCCGACGACGCGGTGGAGCCGCTGTCGGGGTGGATCCGGCGAGTCGGCGATCTTGGCCTTCTTGGTGGAGAGTGCATGGAAGTTGCACCCCATCCGTCTTGTCGCCATCGGCTCGCGTCCGGCAGTCTTGCCACGGCAGCGAAGCTCTTGGTTGCCGCGCAGTGTCGCCGTTGGCGAAGCCGATGAGGCTCTGGATAGTGGCCCTCCACTCGTCGGTCTTATCCGCCATCGGAGGGTAATCTAGAAGCAGTTGAGCTCGCGCCAAGGCTTCCGCTGGAGTGGTGGGCGGCAGAGGTGAACAGTGCGAGGAGCGGGACATGCTCAGACTTCTAACCACGTTAGAAGGAGCAGTATCCAGTCCAGGTGACCGTATCTCGCTCGGGCCAGCATGCTGACGTGCATGCTGGTCTTGGACGCCGCGAGAACCACCAGCTTGATCTTGGCCCAGCGGACATATGGCGCTGCGAACGCCATGACGTTGATGGTCCCGCGCCTCCTGAGATGGGCGCGGTGCGCGTACGGACGCCGAGGTCTGTGCTGCCTTGTCCTTGGACTTGGCCGCACTGTGAGCACCCTCGTCGACGCCCGTTCTTCCGCCGGCGTCTACTCCACCACCCGCTTGCTCTGGTGGCGGTGGAAGCGACGCGGACGGAACGGCTGCCTCCGAAGCCTTCTTCTTCGGTGGCATGTCGATGAAGTTGATGAAGATTTAGCTCGCGTGCACGCCGGATCGGGTTCACACGAACTCGACGCCCCCTACCTGGCGCGCCAAATATGCCGGGGAAACTGATCCTCGAACACCTATGGGGACCGGCGGACCGAGCTCCTTTCGGTTCGTAGGGGGGCGGAGGTCGCACAAAGAGCGGATCGAGGCAATGCACACGAGCAGTTTACCCAGCTTCGGAGCTCTCCGGAGAGATAACACTCCTACTGCTGCTTGCTTGATTGTATTGAGTTCTTGCTCAGGAGCGACGAACGCTACCAGACCGAGCGTGAGAGTGTTCTTGGAGTTTCGAATGAGCCGAACCCCCTCTACATTGCGCATGGGCCTCCTTTTATATGCTCAAGGGGTCACCGATAGATGGCAACGTAGACAGAAATGGTAAAAAATGGAAAAAGAATGCGTTAGGTACAACTACCTCTACTGTGGACACAGTGTATCCTACCTAACTCTGACGGCAGGGGACAGGGGCATTGAATGCCCATCTGAGTCGCCTAAACGGTGCAAAAAGTGACCATTAGGAGCGCCACCGTTTGCCACGATGGCCTCCTCTTCATCTCCGCTTGCCACCGCGTACCCCTGGCTGCACAGGCTCCCGCCACGCGCCCCTGAGAAAGCCTCAGGGCGACACGCGGGTGGATGCACTGGAGCGCGGGTATAGAGTGGCGGCTGGCCCCCGGCAAGTACCTTGTCGGGGTCGTCGTCTTGTCGCGTCCGGAAGCTCATCGCTCGCCGGACCTTGCCGGGACGCGTGGTGCGTCGCGGCAAGTTTCTTGAGGTGCCGTGGTTGGCCTTCCCGGCAAGCTCCTCTTGCCGGGGCCTTGTCTCTTCCCGGCAAGCTCCTCTTCCCGGGGCCTTGTCTTCTCATCTTGAATACTTTGTTCTTGAATGGCTCCAAAGGAACCAATGGAGGACCCTGGCTGTCGCCCGCCAAGCCTTGCCGCGGGGTGCTGCCACTGCCCGTGCACAAGTTCGGGATACTAGGGTACCCCTACTCTAGTACAGCGACAAACATCATGCTGGGCGCGAGCACCGATGGAGTCAATCCATTTGACAGCCAGAGAAGCACACATAGCACCTAGCCTATGTTTGTGTGGATGTACAACCTTCCCCCTGGTTGTGCATGAAGAGGAAGTACATACACATGAGTATGCTAATTGAAGGGCCGAAACAACTAGGGAACGACATCTATCTGTATCTGGGGCTGCTGAAGGAGGAGCTAGACACGCTGTGGAAAACGCCATCCAATATGTGGGACGCTGCAGAGAAAGAATATTTCCCTATGAGAGCCGCACTGCTCACGACGGTGCACGACTATCTCGGTTACGGATATCTCGCGGGGCAGGTAGTCCACGGATTTTCTGGATGCGTAAGGTGCATGGATGACACAACGTATCACCAGCTAGATAGAGATCCCGGGTCTTCGAAAACCGTGTTCATGGGACATCGAAGGTGGCTTCGCCACGATGACCCGTGGAGGAAACACAAGGATCTGTTCGGTGGTGAAACCGAACCCCAAAAACGCCCGTGTATGAGGAGCGGCGAGGAAATAGACGAGCTGTTGAAAAATTGGAAAGACTGCCCACTGCCGGGAAAGAAGCAAAAGGCGCCAGAGCCGGGAAAGAAGCAAAAGGCGCCAGAGCCGCTGCTGAAGGTATGGAAAACGAGGTCTGTTTTCTGGGACTTGCCGTACTGGAAGATCCACCATGTGCCTCACAGCCTTGATGTCATGCATATCACGAAGAACGTGTGCGAGAGTCTGCTTGGTACACTGCTCAACATGCCAGAGAGGACCAAAGATGGGCCGAAAGCAAGGGAAGAATTGAAATCAATGGGCATCAGGCAGGAGCCTCACGCTAATGATGATGATGATGATGATGATGATGATGAGGCGAAGCAGGACACAGAAAGTCGTCGCAAAGGCAAAAAGACCAAGAAGACCGGAAATGACTACCCTCCCGCGTGCTTCACTCTAAGTTAGGAGGAGATCGAGCAGTTTTTCACCTGCCTCCTAGGAGTAAAACTTCCTTACGGTTACGCGGGGAAGATAAGCAGATACCTAGACCCAGCGAAGCAGAAGTTCAGCGGGATGAAGTCTCACGACTGTCACGTGCAATCCGTGGGATCTTGGATGCGCACGTCCGTGAAACACTATTTGGCCTATGCAACTTTTTCGACGTCATCTCTCAGAAGTCGATTGGCGTGAGGCAACTCAGAAGGCTACAGGAAGAGATCGTGGTGATACTATGCGAGCTTGAGATGTACTTCCCGCCCGCATTCTTCGACGTTATGGTGCATCCGCCGGTCCATATCGTGGAGGATATCATCCAACTCGGGCCGACGTTCCTGCACAGCATGATGCCGTTCGAAAGGATGAATGGTGTCATCAAAGGATACGTTCGCAACATGTCACGTCCAGAGGGAAGTGTAGCCAGGGGCTTTCTGACCGAAGAGTGCATCTCCTATTGCACGAATTATCTAGGCATCGAGAACCCCGTTGGTCTGCCCGTCAACAGGCACCTCGGCAGGCTCGCTGGATGGGGTCACCGTGAGGGTCGCCACGAAATGCATGTCGACTTCGAGGGTCGACTCGCTGACTTTGAAAGAGCAAACCTAGTCACGCTACAACACATAGACGTGGTCGATCCTTGGGTGGTAGAGCACAAAACCTTTATTGAGAAGACGTACAATGACCGAGGCCAACAGAGGACGGACGGAGATATAATCAAAGAGCACAACTCATGTTTCACGCGTTGGTTCAAGCAGAAGCTTCTGTCGTACCCTTTACATGAGGATTCTTCCATGGAAGAACAACTCATATTCGCCTTGTCACAGGGCGCCGAGCACAACCTGATGACCTATGAGGCGTACGATATCAACGGCTACACATTCTACACCGAGAACAAGGACATGAAGAGCGATGGTTATCAGAACTCTGGGGTAACGATGGAATCCTACACCGGCAACGACAAGGACAGATACTACGGAAGGATCGAGGAGATCTGGGAGCTGAGCTACGCTGGAGAGAAGGTCCTGATGTTCCGTGTCAGATGGGCCAAGAGAGTCCTAAAAGAAGACCAGTATTTCACCACCATGGTTATACCCGAAGCCAAATCCAAGACCGTGGGTGCAAACGTCACCGCGAAAAATGAGCCATGGGTACTGGCTTCCCAAGTGGACAATGCTTCTTCATTACAGACCCGCCAAAGCCCAGTCGTGTTGTCGTGAGGAGAGGCAAAAGGAAGATCATCGGAATGGATGGAGTAGCCAATGAGCAAGACTTCGACAAGTACGGCGACCCGAAGATCGAACATGACGGCGACGATGAAGTAGCAACACACACCACAAGAAGAAGCAGGACCACCCTACCTAAAGGACGTCCGTTCCACAGAAGAACTCCATTTGCGAAAAAGAAGGGCAAGAAGATTGTGAACAGATATCTAGCTAAGATCGATTGTATTTAAATTGTAGCCTTCATTTCTCGGGCACTTTTTGATATCATGAATATTTTTAAATTTCACGGGCACTTTTTGAATTCATGAATATTTTTTCAAATTTGATGTTATTTTTTCATATTCAATATGAAAAAATATTGAATATTCATGAGGACACTCGATCTTGATCCCCCTCCCTCTCGATAGCTTTCCCCCTCGCCAGATCCCCCTCGCCGCCGAGCACCCCCGCACCCTCCTCCCGCTCCACCGCCGCCGCCGACCCCCCGCACCCTCCCCCGGCTTGCTCCACCGCCGTCGCCGACACCCGCACCCTCCCCCACTTTTTGAAGATATTTTTAAATAACAAATTTGATGATAGTTTCAAATAAGAAATTTGATGATATCTTCAAATAACAAATTTGATGATATTTTCAATTAAAAATAAAAAAAATATGATGATATTTTTTTTAAAAAAAAATTGATGATATTTGATGATATCTTCTGTTCTAGTCCTCATGAAAATAACAAATTTGATAAAAAAACAAATTATTAGATGCAACAAGAAATAATGAAAAAAAATGTTACTAATGGCGCACCAGAGGAGGGTGCGCCATTGCTGTCAAAAAAAGAGTTACTAATGGCGCACCAGAGGAGGGTGCGCCATTGCTATCAGAAAAAAACTACTAATGGCGCACTTGCTATAGCAGGATACCCCTTCGCCCGATCCCCTCTTCCCTCTCCCTCACCAGATCCCCCTTCCCTCCCCTGCCACACCCGCTCTGACGACCCCCGGCCCGCTACAACGACCCCCGCGCCCGCTCCACACCCGCTCCGGCTCCCCCGCGCCCGCTCCGACGACCCCCACGACCGCTCCACACCCTAGCACCTCCCCACTTCCCCTCCCCTCGCGCTGCTTCACCC
>NC_041391.1:453666460-453860248 GCF_002162155.2 Triticum dicoccoides
GTCCCCGTCGACACCACATCGTCCCCACGACCACCGTCGTCCTTGCACCCCCACCAAGGAGTCCAGGAGCTCTGCAGTGTTCTTCTACTTCATCTACGGCCAGCCGTTCGAGCTTGATGACTCTGCATCGTGCGGATCGAGGTCTTCTTCCACCTCCGGCCACTGCGGACTCACCGTCGATCCGCATCACCTCGTCAACCCCGACCCCGCACGAGCTCGCCATCGTCTTCCTCTCGGTGAGCTGCACCGGTTCCCCTCCCCCCTTCGATTTCGTCGCCGTAGACTGTCGCACCACCGCGCCCCAGCTCCTGGTTGCCGCCCCCCGTGGCCGTGCTCCCCTCGACCCCTGGCCGCGCCCTGGCCCCGCCCAGGCGCGCTCACCGCACCGCGACCGCGCCTCCACTATGCTCGGGCCGCGCCCTAGCCCCGCCCAGGCGCGCTCACAACACCGCGACCGCACCTCCACTACGCTCGGGCCATGCCCATCCATGCTTTGTGGGACCGTTACCTCACTGTCATGTGCTGCCGTGACTTGCTAACCAAATTGGTTTGTGTCAATTTCACAAACTTGCAGTCTTATAGAATTAGAAATACTACTGTATTAGATACCCTCACCTGTCATGGGCTTTCTATTATTAGTCAAGTAGTATGCTTAGAATCTTGTTGGGAGAGTAAAGCTTTGCTTTCAGTTTTTTCTTGTATGTGGGGATTGCTACAGCTCATACAGGAGAAAATTGATAACTACTATGTCATTGTGTACTCCCTCCGTGCCAAGTGTAATGTCAAGTTTAGATTGGTCAATATGGTTCTCGTTTTTAAATTTTTTACATGCTCTCATTTTTGTGTGGGTAATGTTTTATATGCTCTTTATCTCTTCCCTTGTCAGACATTCGACGAGGCAGTGGGCGATATAGCTTTCTAGCTCCTTAGGGGGGTTGTTCCTCTTTACAGGTGTGTTAAACAGGGTTTTATGTGGTCATATGGAGCTTATTAGGTAGAGAAAGTACCTTGTGATTTTTCTAATTTTGGACATATATCAAGTCTCACCAAGACATCTTCATTACAACACTCAGCTTATCCAAGACATCTTCATTACATTCTAGGCAGGATAGAAGCCTACTTTTGATAGAAATAGAGTCAGAATTTGAAAAGGAAAACCCTTAAGCCAAACATACAACAAGCATTGACAACATAAGTGGAGACACTAATTTTCTCTGACTTCTGGAGGCTCTAATCCTCAGGGATCATGGCTAAAATAATTTTCTGTGCCTGATTAGTGATTATCTGAATCAGTTTGTAAACTGTAGAGGTGGTTAGGCTCTGGTTAAAAATAAAAACAATAATAGAAGTTTTGTATTTTCTAAGTAAAAACCCCCACATATGCACCAGGATGTGATCTGTCAGAACCAAAGTAGACCTTGCTCTGCATTAGTTGTTTTGTGCTTCAAGTGTCCCAGTCAAGGACAAACTGAGTGGTTGCAAAATAATATTATGTGGTCAATGTGGATTTACTATTTTCTGGTGATAGTTCTAAACTGGTAAATAAGTTAACATGCGTAAGTGAGACTTGGCATTTTAAAGCTTAGGGTCTTCAACTTCAACTATGAATTGGGATGATAATGTTATTTTGCCTTCTTAACAGAATGGTGTCATAATCAGAACAAAGCTGTTGCAAATGCATACCTTTTTTTCACAAGTGTATTTGCACCTTCTGATCCATTTAGAGTTATCATAAATATATTTCCAAGGTTTTTTTCATTTCACTGTAGAGTCTTTGCTTCTGGACTCAATGCACATTCATCAGTCATAAGAGATAAATACTAGTAAGTCAAGGGCACCAGAATTTGATCATGCCTCTTTTGAGAAGTATGTCTATTGATTCAAAATTGCCATGGCAAAAATATGTTTCAGAAAATGACATGGACTAAAATGTTCTATAGATCATGATCCATAGACAAAAATGCCATGATCCATACAGTATAAATTCCATGATGCATAGGCTATATTTGCCATGGGAGATGGCAATTTTGTTGGATCATGATCCAGAGATTAAAAAAATGCATAGACTAATTTCCTGGCATGATCCATAGAATAAAAATGTAGAATAAAAAATGCCATGATCCATACACTATAATTTTCATGATGCATAGACTATATTTGCCATGGCCCGGTGCAAAAGAAATTTGCCATGTTGCAAAAAGAAAAGGAATTTGCCATGGTGCATATAGTAAAAACAATGCCATGATCTGTAAAATACATTTGTCATGCTCCATGAAAGTAAATTGCCATGGTCCAAATGTAGCAGAAGTTTCAAGTAGTGTTTTGTTTCTGTGTTTGAATAGGCAGCAAACTTTCTATTCTTTCTGTGTTTGTACAGACTTGCTAAACTATTGATGATTTTTTGTTGGGTGACCTATTATATCTGGAATGGAAGCTCACATAAGTTGAGCCGATTTTTGTCCATATGAAAGCAGAGGACCATATGGTCTGTGGCTAGGTTTTGTCTCCGACCATTGTGTCGTGATGATTTTGCAGGTACCCCGAGAGGCCCTTGAGTTTGCCGGAATGTCGATTAACTTCCGTTCCGGCAAATTTGGGTACTCCATATGTCCTATTTTCAGCAAAGGTCATGCTGAAATTTTCCGTGAATTTTAGCATGACTTTGCTAAAAATCGGACATATGGGGTACTTGCTACTAATGCATGGGCCGGGGTATCTTAGTACTTAATTAAGTAGGATCAACTGCCCCTTTATTCTTGCTGCATTAAACCATAGGTGGCAATAGAGCCAAGTGATTAGGCTCAACTTAGAATTCTCCTCAGCATCGATAAACCCTAGATGATAAACCCAACATATGTGGCAATAGAGCCAAGTGATTAGTGCCAAGTGATTAGGCCCAACCTAGGGTGCCTCGGCATCGATAAACCCTAAATGATGAAAACTTAACCTAGCATTTAGGGTGCCTCGGCGTCGAAAAACCCTAAATGATGAAACCTTGGCTTTTAGGGTGCCTCGGTGTCGATGAGAATCTAAATGATGTACGCTTAGGCTTTTAGGGTGCCTCGGCGTCGACAAACCCTAAATGATAAAAGCTTAGCTTTTAGGATGCCTCGGTGTCGACAAACCCTAAGTGATGAGACCATGATCTTGTTCCTTGACAATAACCAACTTTTTGACCAAACGGTTTTCCTATTTAGAGCGAAACATGGCCAACAACAATGAGGCCAGCGGTTCGGGCGGCAAGCGATTCTGGGAGCTGTCCCAGGAGATGGAGGAACAACCTCACCGCTATGAGGACGCCGCGGAAGACACCGATCCTGACTACACAACCCCTAGTGGCGTCGGGGATGACACCACTGATGGTGCCGCCGAGGATGCCACCACTGATGATGGCGGCGCACACACAGATGGCAGCCAACCGAAGAAGCAAAGGAAGGACCGGCGCCCGAATGCGCTTAGCACCCTCAAGGAGGAATTTACTCAAGTGGACTCCGAAGGGCATCCAACGGAGCCCAAACATATAGTCAAGGGGTACTCGCTTCAGCTCGGGTGCATTCTCCGGAGCACCGTCTCGATCAACACCGAGAGCCTTAGGCATAAGGACTGAGGGAATTTGCGCAACCTCCTCTTCACGAAGCTGCATGAACGATACAAGTTCCCCGCCAATTTTGAAAACACACGCCTCTCAGGGAATAAAGTGAACAGTGCCGCCCTCACGAGGATGAGCACGGCCCTGTCTACTTGGAGAAGCACGGTGAAGAGAATGATTGATAAAGGTGATAGTTATGAGAAGATCAAGGCGAAATATTCTTCGATCAGCGAAGATGACTACAAGGGGTTCAAGATCAAGTGCGAGAGCAGCGCAACCTCCGAATCAAGTCAGTGGGGGAAAGAAATGCAGGAGTTGAACTTAGGGGAACAGAAACTCGGTCCCAGCGGTTACAGAGTGGCGGAGCCTATATGGGACAAGGAGGACGCGGAGCATGCTGAGCAAGGCGTACCGCCCCGCTTTGAGAAATACAGCGGTGACAAGCAGACCAGGAACTTTGTCAGGGCCCGGTACAAGGAGGACCTGATAACAAAGGAGCTTACCACGGATCCGAAGACCAGGGCGCTTGAGCTTGTTCTGGTAAGGAATACACCCCCGCGTAATTAGCTCCATATGGTTGCACTCTAATTAATCCCCAATATTTCTAAATGGTTCACGTTCCTTCCGCAGGAAACTGAAAGAAGTAGCGCCGGGTCATCTCAGAGCTCCCCTTTTGACACCCCTTTAAATAGGGCGTTGAACGTAATGAAAAACAAGGATGAGCTCACTAAGCCGACGTCAGCTGGTCGTGTGGCCGGCAAAGGCTTGTCCACAAAATGGGGGTCATACTATACCGCTGGTGTGCGGAAGGAGAAAAAGACCATCTCGGAAAGCCAGATGTGCGAGGTTGAAGCACTCAAGGCACAAGTGGCGCGGATTCTGGAGCTGGTCCAAGAGCAAGTGGAACAACAACTGGAAACGAAGCTCAACGCCATGGTGCCTACGTTGATTCATGGGCTGACGACGTGGATTGCGGGCGGCCAACAGGGGCCTCCCCCGATTCCCAGCTTCACGGCCAGCAACTCGCACAGCGCGCAGGCGGCGCCATTGGTGTCTCCGGCGGAGGCGGTATTCGTGTCTCCAGTGCCGGCACGGGCATTGGAGCTTAATGCACCCGGGTGTACGCCGGTCGGCACCTCGCCAGCAAGCGCCCCCTCCGTCAGTTGCACGCTCGCCGTTGGCGGTGCCTCGACATTAGCCGAGCTCGACAACATCACGGTAACTAAGCCTCTCGACCGATGACTTCATCTCCTTGCCTTTGACTAGGCATCCCTGACACCGTACATGTTTTTGCAGGGCGCCGCCGACGTTCCTTGCACTCTTCTGCACTTCGTGGGCGGCGAGTTGGTCGATGTCGCCAAGGGCAGAATCGTTCAACCGGGCAACTGCATGTTCCACGGTAATCCGATGGCACCCACAGCGTATAGGGTTGAAGTGGTTCGGGTGCTGCCAGACTGTGACGAGCTGTTACCTCTGATTCGACCCGCTGGGGCCGATGAAGAAGATGAGATGACCCTCAGCGCCTGCGTAAACTGGCCCCTGCTTTGGCCGAAGAGCCAGATTCGTTTGGGGGCGGGGGACACCACCCCACAGACAAGACCGCCAGTCGTGCCGGCGCCAAGCCATGGCAAGAACGCCGCAACGCTACCGGACCTGCCGGACATCCCTATGCCGGACATCCCTATGGCACAGGATACGGACATCCCTATGGCACAAGATCCAGACGACGATGACAACAACGATGGTACATTTACCAATGTCGATAAGTACTTTGCCGAACATGGGTACGCTGACGAGTTCTGCGGGCCTCTTTCTCAAGAACCCAACCAAGACGACCGCAATCTAGCTGATACGGCGGAGAAATCCAATTGCAACAGGCGTCGTCTGGCGTTCATTTCTCAAGAGACGCCTCCAGATCCCGCCTTCACCGAGCCTCAGATAGCTGAGGTGCGAAATATTATCAGCCCCAACAAGCTCAAGAAGGCGGTTTGTGAGCAGAACTCGGTCCCATTACAGGAATTCAAGAAGAAGGGACGTAAACGAAAGACTAACAAGGGCGCCGGTGCGAGCCAGCCAACACCGAGTTCGATCCGTGCTCAGGACGGGCCACCTTCACCTAAGGATATCTCGAGGAGGGTGCATGTGGCGGGTAGGGCGATGCTACCGCCAAATATGCTCAATGCTGCAACCGGTTCTATGCGGAGTCTGCACGACAGTGTTCTTTCTTTGGAGAAGCGGTGTCTCAGAGAGAATGATGTGGCATACCCGATTTTTGTGGCCAAGGTGCCAGAGGGCAAGGGCTTTGTGGATGGCGACATCGGGGGTACGATCGTCCTGCGGTTTGATGACATCTTTGCTATGTTTAACCTTCATCCGCTGCACTACACCTTCGTTCGGCTGTTTTTGCTGAGTATGGAGGTGCGGATCATTAGAGACAAGACCCCGGACATCGTGATAGTTGACCCCTTCTACATGCGTGCCAAGCACTTGAGCAGCGCTGGGGACCGCCAAGTTGCGAGTTGACACCTCGAAGGCATCATTCTGGCAAACCTAGATAAGGATAACTTCCTTGTGGCTTACTTTCTCGAGTAAGTCATCCCTTAACTGCCCCGTAACATATGATTTCTTAGATTTCGATCGTTCTTTTTTTCTAACATTCCGTGTTCTGTGCATTGACACACATTGCACACTCATCCTCCTAAGCCCGAAATATTCCATGGCCACGTATTTCGACCGGAACCGTAACTCCAAGATAGACTACACAAATGTCAAGAAAGTTCTTGATGATGTTCTCCCCGGCTACGCCAAATCTGGAGGCACCTTCACTAGGGCAGTTCGTAAATACGGCAAGCACACCTTCTCACACAATACGAAGTTCTGCTGCGTCAAGCAGCCGCCTGGCGGTCAGAAGGATGCCTACTATGCCCTCCATCACATGCGGGTGATCGTAAGGGACCATCATCACCTTCTGCTACCAGATAGTCTCAAAGATTGGGCCGCGAGGTTGTCGGCAACCCAGGACGCGGACCTCAGACAAGAATTCTTTCGCATCCAGTCGGAGTTTGCGGACATCATCCATCAAGATGTCCTTCATACCTCGGGGCAGTTCTTCCGCAGATATCAACCGTCCAACAGTGAGATAGATGGAATGCTACAAATGCAGGGTGACAACGACCGCGATTTCATGACCATCACGACAGACGACGGCTTCATCCACGCTCCTGTCCGATGAGTCGAGTCGAAAGTAGTGATGTGTAGTTCTGAAACATTGATTGGCTCATGTTGTAATTAAACTTTAATGAATTCGTATGTCTCTTTGGTTTGGACAGTCGTTCAACTTAGATGCAATCGATGCTATTTATTAGTAGGACCATGAATCGTGCTATTAATGTCTTGCTTTTCTCTTTCGATCCTTTTGTTGCATACTTACATATTGCTTATGTATTGTTTGTTGTTTGGCTTGTGCATAGAGATGCCGTCATATGTCGTGTACAAGGGTAAGGTTCCCGGAGTCTACGACAACTGGGAGGAGTGTCGGAGACAAGTTCACCGTTTCAGCGGTAACAGTTACAAAGGGTACACCACTAGGGAGGAGGCCGAATCTCGATACGCCCGCTATCTAGCGGGAGAGAGGAGGGAGCATTGGAGGAACCGGATGAAGACCAGTTTGATCGCGATGATGCTCATCGTGATGACCGCAGCTCTCTTCTATGTGATGGTAGTTTAGATGATCGATATCGACTTGTAATGTGAAGACAAACTCGATACTCACGGTTTTGAGACTTGTAATGTTTTATCTTTGTTCGGTCTTTTGAATTCGGAGACTAATATGATGAATTGTATTCGGAGACTAATCTTCTATTGTATTCGAAGAATCTGCTGTTGTTGTGTGTTGCTGTCTATATTTTGTCCAATAATATATTTTGTAACCTGTGCAAAAATTAGAAAAGTAAAAAAAAACAAATATTCATACTAATGGCGCATCACCTCCAGGTGCGCCATTAGTATGCCAAAGGATACTAATGGCGCATCACCTCAGAGTGCGCCATTAGTATGACAAAGCACATGGTTACGTATGGCCCCCCGGGAGGCATACTAATGGCGCATGTTCTTACATACTAATCGCGCACTGCCTGGTGTGCCATTAGTATACCAGATACTAATGGCGCACCAGTGGTGCGCCATTAGTAAAAAATACTAGTGGCGTGCTACGAATGGCGCACCGGTAGTGCGCCATTAGTAGGCAAAACCGGTGCGCCATTAGTAGGCCTTTTCCTAGTAGTGTGTTGGATGTCCATCCAACGGCCGCCGTGCTTCTTCAATCTCTGATCTTCCTGCTCCAGCCGCCCAAACCAGCGCTGGCGGTACTGCCTTCTCCCTCCTCCTGTGGCTGGCTGTGCTGCCGCCAGGCCATCCCTCTAACCACCCACACATCCTGTTATTTTCTAGCGACGTCAGCCTCACCCTGCAGCCGACAAGTCAGCGCTCGTTCTCCCCTTAGCGTGGGCATCCGCTGCGGTGGCTTCGCCAGCTCCGGGTGGTTCTCTTCCTGGTCCTCGCCCTCGTCCACCGCGTTTGTGCTCTCAGCGCGGCGAGGTCAACATGGTCAACAAACAACAACCATCGGAAGAGGCTGACAGTAGGGGCCCACACTGGGAAATGCCTCCTTATTACGCGCAAAATAATGATTCCTCCACCTGATAGCTGGGACCCACCAGAAGGGCCTGTGTATTTCGCGAAAAAACGTTCTCCCTGCTGTCAGCTTGGACCCACCGGAAATGCCTCCTTATAACGCACAAAAAATGAATACTCCCTCTGCTAGCTGGGACTCACCTTGGTGGGTGGCTGACTTGTGGGCCTACTAAGTTTACGAGGACGGAGGGCTTTGTCAACTTAGTCAATATGAACGATTCTAGCTCCAGTGACCGTGCAATGTCCAACCAACGGCCGTAGTGCTTCTTCAACCTCTGGTCTTCTTGCTCCAGCCGCCCAAAGCAGCGCCGGTCGTGCCGCTTGCTCCTGCCTCCCGTGGCCGGCTATGCTGCTGCGGAGGCCTCACTGCCCCCTACAACTCCCACCGCTGGCCAGGCCATCTCTCCACTCATCCACACCCCTGTTATTATGCGGCGATGACAGCGCAGCCAAACCAGTGAACCCTTGTACTCCTCTCCGCGTGTGCATCCACTACCGCATCTTCCCCGGCTCCGCGTCGTCCCCTTCCTAGGCCTCGCCGTCGTCCACCACCATGGTGCTCTCGGCGCGGCGTGGTCAATATGGTCAAGGAATGACTTCCATCGGACGTGGACTGTACGTGGAGAGGCTTATAGCTGGGTCCACGGCAGCCGCAAGGAAGTGCCTCCTTATTACGCGCAAAATAATTATTCCTCCACCTAACAGCGGGGACCCATCGGATGGGCCACCATATTTCGTGAAAAAAATGATTCACCCCCTGACTGCTAGGACCCACCAGCTACATCTTCGCACGCAAGGAAGTGCATCCAAAAAAATGATTGGCCCCCCTGACTGCTGGGACCCACCAGCTACATCTTCGCACGCAAGGAAGTGCATTCGAAAAAAAACCGATTCGCCCCCCTGACTGTTGGGACCCACCAGCTACACCTTCGCATGCAAGGAAGTGCGTCCGGGCAAAAAAAACGATTTGCCCCCTGACTGCTGGGACCCACCAGCTACATCTTCGCACGCAAGGAAGTGCCTGACAATCGGGACCCACCTGGTCGAAGCGTACGTAGCGTTGTCATTTTGGTCGCGAACATGTACATACATACTGGTGGATGTAGAGGTGCGCACGTGTCGTAGTAGAGGCGCGCACGTCGCATGTACACGTACGTACAGCAGCCAGTGTGCAAGAAAGAAAATACGGCCACGTATGTGTACATACGAGAGGGGTCTCGAACGCCTACTCACGCATACGTACGGCTAGGGCTCATGTACATGGCTGGGTCGGAACGGAGAAACAGCATCGTCGTCGTGTTCATGGGGAGGCAACAGAATGTGTCGTGTTCATGGGGAGGCAACGGAATGCGTCGTGTTCATCGGGAGGCAACAGAATGCGTCGTGTTCATCGGGAGGCAATGGAACGCGTGGGAGCCAACCGGCTGGGTCGGAACGGAATGCATCATCGTGTTCATCGGGAGGGCTTGGATGGAACATGCGATGGAAACGAGGCCTGGCGTACCGCAGGACGGAGCAAACGACCTTGTGTTCGACTGGCCACGTTCGAAACGGGATCCTGTTCATCGGGAGGGGTCTGGCGTACCGCAAAACGGAGGAAACAAACCTCCTACGGTCGAAACGGGGTCCTGTTGATCAGTAGGGGTGTGGCGTACTACAAAACGAACGAAACGGACCTCCTACGGTCGAAACGGGGGTCCTGTTGATCGGGAGGGGTGTGGCGTACCGCAAAATGGACAAAACGGACTTGTGTTGGAGCGCTATGGTCGAAACGGGGGTCCTGTTCATCGGGACGAGTGTGGCGTACCGCAAAACGGGACTCCACGGGATACTGTTCATCTCCACCGTTGACCTCCTCCAGCCTCCATGGGCTACCGTCGACCTCCTCCAGCCTCCACGGGCTCCTATTCATCCAGCCTCCACCGCGCGCTACTCCACCGGCTACTGTTCAACCACCCCTCCACGGGCACCCCTCCAGCATCTACTGTTCATCCAGCCCTCCATGGGGTCGTCCTGTTTATCCAACCCTCCACACCACGGGGTCCTGTTCATCCAGAGGCAATGCCACCGCTCACTGTTCATCCACCCCCCCCGCAATGCTCACTGTCCATCAAGAGAGGCAGCATCGACCGGCTTCAGTTAGCAGTAGTAGCGAAGGAGTCACTCGATCGGGTTCAGTTAACACCCATCGATCGATCGCTCGGGTTCAGTAACGCGTAGCCTGCAGTGCAATCGCTCGGGTTCAGATAGAGCCCAATGCCTCGCTTGGGTTCAGTTAGAGCCAACGCCTCGCACACACGCGCGTACGTGTACGAGAGAAACGCGCATCGCTCAGCCCCCGACCACCCACCGTAACCGGGAACTCCCCGAAATTTTCCTCGCCCTCGCTTCTACCATGGTTTTTTCCATCATGGACGGCCCAAAGAATGTCATGCAGCTGCGTCTCCGGCCCGCCCAGGACAAAAAGCCCATTTTCTATCATGATTTTTTGTCATAGAAGTAGGAGCCCGCCACATCTATGATGATACCGGGTTTTGTCACAATTATCGTCATAGAAGTGTCATATGTATGATAGAAAAAAAATTCGTTCAGCCCAAAATGTCACGGATGTGTCTTTTTTTTGTAGTGGTGGTGATCGCGGTGACCGCGAGAAGTGCCAGATCTGCAAGATGGAGTTGCATGGTGTATGGCACTACAAGAGGCGATATGGCCGCAACTACAACAACAATGTTTGCAACCCCGCAGGAAGTGGAGGTGGTGGCGGAAATCGTTCTGCCAATGCGGCTCACTCCTATGGAGTGGACACAAATTGGTACCTCGACACCGGTGCGACCGGCCACGTGACGGGGGAGTTGGAGAAGCTCGTTGTTCGTGATCGCTACACCGGGACGGAACAAATCCACACCTCAAGTTGTCAAGGTATGTACATTGCCCACATTGGTCATTCGGTTCTTACTTCTCCCCATGGCTCCTTAAATTTAAATAATGTCATCCATGCTCCACAATCTGATCAAAGTTTACTCTCTGCCTATAAACTTATTCGAGATAACAATGCCTTCCTTGAAGTTTACCCTGGAAATTTCTTTGTTAAGGATCGAGCCACCCGGAGAACCGTCCTTCAAAGAAAGAGTGGAGGTTGCTTGTTTCCTGTGTCTGGCCACCATGATGCTCCTCCTCGACAAGCTCTAAGTGTGGTCAAGCCATCTACTTCAAGATGGCACAAATGCCTAGGGCATCCTACTCTCCCGCTTGTCCAAAAAATTCTTCGAGATTTTAGTCTTCCAGCATCAAATAAAAAAGATCACCTCCTTGTGTGTGATTCATGTCAGAGGGCCAAGAGCCATCAACTTCCTTATTCTCGTTCTACTAGTGAATCAAAGGCTCCTTCAGAGCTAGTTTTTTCAGATGTTTGGGGTCCTGGACCCGTCTCTATTGGCAAACAAAAGTATTATGCTAGCTTTATTGATGATTTTAGTAAGTTCAATTGGATCTATTTGCTTAAGAGTAAATCTGATGTGTTTGAGAAGTTTCATCTTTTTCAGCAACATGTTGAGCGTCTCTTTGACCGTAAAATTCTTGCCATGCAAACGGACTGGTGTGGTGAATACCAAAAACTCCATTCTTTTTTTGAGTGCATAGGCATCACTCATCATGTTTCTTGCCCCCATGCTCATCAGCAAAACGGATCCGCTGAATGCAAACATAGGCACATGGTGGAGGTTGGTCTCTCCCTTCTTGCTCATGCCTATATGCCTTTGAAATTTTGGGATGAGACATTTCACAAGGCTATCTATCTCATCAATCGTATCCCTAGTAGAGTCATCAATAATGAAACTCCACTTGAGCGTCTCTTTGGCACCAAACCAAATTACACTTTTCTTCACAATTTTTGTTATGCCGTTTGGACAAATTTATGCCCTTTCAATAAACACAAGCTTGAGTTTTGTTCAAAATAATGTGTATTTTTGGGGTACAGTAGCCTTCATAAGGGTTACAAGTGTTTGGACGTTGCCATTGGACATGTCTACGTCTCCCGTGATGTGGTCTTTGATGAGCAAGTTTCCCGTTCGCAAACTCCACCCTAATGCCGGTGCCCAACTCTGCAAAGAGCTTGTTCTTCTACCCTACCATCTCCTTCCATCATCAAATTTCGTTCCCGGTGGTTTAGTGGATCCTACTGATCATGTGTCAATGTCTCATAATTCATTTGATCAAACTTCTGCTGGAAGTGTGCAGGAAAATGGTGAAGCAACAGGAGAAAATATGTATGATTTTATGTCTATTTCAGAACATGCAGAGCATGCCACAGACGATCCGCATGCTAATCTCGGAGTTGATCAGGGCGGGATCCCCTCGGAATCTGCTGCTTCAGGTGCCCCAGGCAGGTCAGCCGAACCGCCAGCAGGATCCGTGCTGGCGTCTGGTGCGTCATCCGGGCGGGCCGCACCTGCGGCGGTATGAGGTGGACCATCTCCACATGGCCTCGGTCGACTGCTGTCTCATTCATGGGCTAGCCCTGTGGCAGGGCTAGGCGGGGCCCCTGCGCGTGACTCTGGTCGGCTGCCGCCTGAACTGCCGCTCCGTCTAACCCGACCTCGCCACATGGCAGTTTCGGGGAGGCGGCCGTATCTGCGCCCACAGATTCCACTACAAAAAAAGACACATCCGTGAAATTTTGGGCCGAACGAATTATTTTCCTGTCATATTTATGACACTTCTATGACGATAATTGTGACAAAACCCGGTATCATCATAGATGTGGTGGGGTCCTACTTCTATGACAAAAAAATCTTGACATAAAATGGGATTTTCATCCTGGGCGGGCCGGAGACGCAGCTGTTGGAGATATGCCCTACAAGCAATCATGTATGATGATATTTCCTATGTGTTTATGAATAAAGATAGTCCTTGGACATTATCAATCATGTACGTGACTTGTTTGTGGGACTATGTATTGTATGATGACTATCCTAAAAGGTCCCTAGTCGAAAGGGCTGTGTGGATGCGCAGCCGACTAGACTAGCATATGACACGGTCGATGGCTCGGTCTCACTAGCCATGGATCATTGGATGCTAACCGGATAATATGGACTTGGAAAGGTCTGGTTGGATTCAACGTAGTCGGATCCGAGTCGAGATAAGGTCCGAGTCGGACAGACCCAACTATGAGACGCAGCGATATGTCATCTGTGAGTCTCTAGTACAACATACATTCTATGTCCTAAGACCTGAGCTGGCGCATGTACTCGGGATGGTGACAGACCTACTTTGGGCCGACCAAACGCTACTCCATAACTGGGTAGTTACAAAGGTAGGTTTCAGGCTTGTCCAGACCCATGCTGTGAGACATGGTCGAGCAAGATGGGATTTGCCCCTCCGATTAGGAGAGATATACTCTGGGCCCCTCGTGTGATCCAACAAGGATAAGCATGGCCATGCGACAAGGATTATGAGATAATCCGGTTTGTGGTCGGCATCACTGGAACGAGAAAGAGGTCGGGCTACCACAAGGATGACAGACTCGCCTTGAGCCCGACAACATATATCGTGTGGCAAAGGGAACAGAAGTATGATGTACAGGTTCGCCTAACCAGCTTCATAGTCTGCTTGGTGTTCGGCATGCCTTGCTAGGGGCCGCTACCAACCGTGCAGTTCAAAGGTGATCCAAATTGCGACCAAGCTGGCTTGAACCTAAGGGGTCGCGCGCTTAAGGGAAGGAACCTATGAGGTCGGATCCGAGGACACTGGTCGGATGTGATCCGAGCTGTATTCGGATTGTGGCCGAGTAGACTTATGGGCTTTAGGATCCGTGCGAGGCCCAAGTGTTGAGCCCGCGATGGATGCCTATATAAAGTGGGGCGCGGCACACTCATGCGGTTGATCGCTTCAGTGCTATCACTAGGGTTTGCATGTCTTGCGAATAGCCACCTCCACTCGCCGTCGGTTGTGTGATCGGACCTAACAGTTCGCCGCACGATGTTCCTCCTGCAGCGCAAATACCGTTAGAGGCGGTGCACTTGCGCCGCTCAGGCGAACCTGTTCACGGGATCCGATCGGCTATGTGGGAGACCGGCAAGGAGGAGACGACTCCGGGAACGCGCTGCCTCAACTCTACTTCCACTGCACGGCACTACGCATCTAGTGGTAAAAATCTGTGATCCATCTCCCGTAGCATGTTCTTGGTTGTTCTGCGCGTAGGAAATTTTAATTTGCAGTTGGCGCACCCTATCATAGAACCCAACAGCGGCATTAGAGCCTCTTCTATAGGATTTGAATTCAGATAAGATGCATATTAGATATGTGGAGGCAGCAGATGAGATCTTCTATTGTTTATGAGTTCGGCTATGTGCATGGTTGATGTCAACGTCACATGGGGATCGTTGAGGCTATGTTTTCTGTCAATCGGATCAATGAGGTCATGACACGATCTACCCCTTGATAGTCCCCAAGTGCAAGGAATCATCGTAGCAATTTCCAAAGGTGGAAGTGATAAGTATGGAGTGTCGAACCCACAAGGAGCTAAAGGTAAGATCAACATTCTCTCAAGTCCTATTTGCCACTAATATGACTCTACGTACACCGAACGTTTGCTTCCAACTAGATACGAGAAATAAAACTACGTTGTGGGTATGAAGAGAATAACTTTGTATGATATTGGAGAGCTAAAATATAAAAGTAGGTGCTGTTATCATAAATTTAGAATATATTACTAAATATTATAAATAGTGAGTGTGGAATAATGATGGATCGGTGTGCGGAATTGTCCTAGGCAATTGTTAAGAAGATCGGTAGTCATCATTGCAATTTCATATGAGGGAGAGGCATAAGCTAACATTCTTTCTCTTCTTGGATCATATGCACTTATGATTGGAACTCTAGCAAGCATCCGCAACTACTAAAGATCATTAAGGTAAAACCCAACCATAGCATTAAAGCATCAAGTCCCTTTTATTCCCATACACCATGTCCCACTTATCCGTGTTTGTGTTTCAGTCACTCACGCAATGCAGACAATAAGTAAACCATGGACATATTGCAACACCCTACGGCGGGAATCCCTCATGCTTGCGCGACATGGAGGGCACCATAGGACAGCACCAAAGTAAAACATGCAACTTGTACCAATCTAGATCATCAATCAACCCAAAGACAAAAGATATATACTCAAAACATCATAGGATGGAAACACATCATTGGATCATAATATGTGGCATAAAGCACCATGTTCAAGTAGGGATTACAGCAGGGTGCGGGAGAGTGTACCGCATAAAAGAGATGAGGATGGTGATGATGATGGTGATGTTGATGAAGACGATCACCGTGGCGATGATTCCCCTCTCGATGGAACTCCGGCGCCACCAAGAGAGAGGAGGCCAGAGAGGGCCTAGATTGATTTCTCGTGGCTACAGAGGCTTGCGGCGGCGGAACTTCTGATCTAGGTTATTTCCCGAAGGTTTCTGTATTTATAGGAGAGGTTGGTGTTGATTTCAAGTCAGGGGGTCTCTGGGCTATCCACGAGGCAGGGGGCACGCCCCAGGGGGGGTGGGCACGCCCCCACCCTCGTGGGCAGCCCGGGACTCTTCTGGCCCAACTCTTGCACTCCAGGGGCTTCTTTTCGTCCATAAAAATTCATCAAAAATTGGTTGCCAATTGGACTCCGTTTGGTATTCCTTTTCTGTAAAACTCAAAAACAAGGAGAAAACAGAAACTGGCACTGTGCTCTAGGTTAATAGGTTTGTCCCAAAAATCATATAAAATAGCATATAAATGCATATAAAACATCCTAGATGGATAATATAATAGCATGAATACTTCATAAATTATAGATACGCTGGAGACGTATCACCCCTACCGGTTGGTCATCCGCCATCGAGGTTAACAGTGAAACATAAATCTGAATCGGATTCGCGATGATCGATGAGATCAGTCTGATCAGAAAATTCGGCGGGACCGCCATGTGCGTAGCGCCTTGTACTTTGTACACGATGACTCAAACCGGTAGAATGCGATTCTACGCATAACTTTATTTTGCAGGGTTTGATGTGAACAGTATGGCTCATGTGTATGTGATGCATGGGTGTAATTTATACATGGCCTGCATGTCATGTTTGTCAGCCGACAAGAGCCAAAGTGTTGTCATTATAATGTATAACGACCTGCGTGTTGACTTGTGATTCTCTATGTAAAATTCACTACTAGTTGTAGTAGTTGGATAATAGAGATCAGGTTGGTGGTTTGGCGTCTCGGCGTGACAAACAAGATGGAGTTCCTAGATGGTCATTGGAGTTGGAGCCGACCTGGAAGAACATCCATGAAGGAGCCATACTATTTCGCAATATGTTTATTTGTGATTGTTATGCTTCTTTGTTTCTATGCATGTTAGAATGGTATAAAGATCCCTCGTTAATATCAAGCAATTTGCCATCCCCGATGTTGCACCTTCGCACGTCAAGTACGTCTAGTAGTGGGCTCACAAAATTGGGGTGCTGCTAGGTGTCCTTGAACTGAAGGGTTCGTGTCGGACACGGACATGCACCACATCAGGTTAACTTGACAAGGCTATCAAAACGGTTTTAGGCCTTGTGGCAAAGAAGGTTGGGGCCAAGGTATGAGATACCTTCCCGACCGACAGGGGTCGTATAGAGATATGATTAGCAAAGAGTTGCTTACCGGATAGGCATGTTGTCTAGCAGTGATGCTAAAGCTCACTAGTCGCATGTGCTAGTCGGATCCTGAATCACTGGGAGTTTGCGGAGGGATGCCAACTTCAGTGGGAGTATTTATATTTAAGGCTAGAATTACTCTACATAACCACATTGCTTAGCGATTGCATATTTTTCTATTGTATATCAATGGCACCACCTGCTCAACCCAACTTTGCATTGAAATCAATTCTGGAAAAGGATAACTGAATGGAACAAACATTACCACCTGGTATAGAAATCTGAGAATTGTTCTCAAGCACGATAAAAAGGAACATGTTCTAGAGGATCCACTTCCAGAGGAACCTGCCAATAATGCTAATGCCACAACTAGGAATGCCTACCATAAACTCGTTGATGAATCAATGGAGATCTGTTGTCTGATGCTGGCTTGTATGGAGCCTGATTTGCAATAGCATTTCAAAAATGTTGAGGCTTACGATATGATCGAGAGTCTCAAGAGCATGTTTCAAACACAGGCTATGATGACCCACAAGTGTAGGGGATCTATCATAGTCCTTTCGATAAGTAAGAGTGTCGAACCCAACGAGGAGCAGAAGGAAAATGACATGCGGTTTTCAGTAAGGTATTCTCTGCAAGCACTGAAATTGTAGGTAACAGATAGTTTTGTGATAAGATAATTTGTAACGGGTAACAAGCAATAAAAGTAAATAAGGTGCAGCAAGGTGGCCCAATCCTTTTTGTAGCAAAGGACAAGCCTGGACAAATTCTTATATAGAGAAAAGCGCTCCCGAGGACACATGGGAATTATCGTCAAGCTAGTTTTCATCACGCTCATATGATTCACGTTTGTTACTTTGATAATTTGATATGTGGGTGGGACGGTGCTTGGGTACTGCCCTTTCTTGGACAAACATCCCACTTATGATTAACCCCTATTGCAAGCATCCGCAACTACAAAAGAAGTATTAAGGTAAACCTAACCATAGCATGAAACAAGTGGATCCAAATCAGCCCCTTACGAAGCAACGCATAAACTAGGGTTTAAGCTTCTGTCACTCTAGCAACCCATCATCTACTTATTACTTCCCAATGCCTTCCTATAGGCCCAAATAATGGTGAAGTGTCATGTAGTCGACGTTCACATAACACCACTAGAGGAGAGACAACATACATCTCATCAAAATATCGAACGAATACCAAATTCACATGGCTACTAATAGCAAGACTTCACCCATGTCCTCAGGAACAAACGTAACTACTCGCAAAGCATATTCATGTTCATAATCAGAGGGGTATTAATATGCATTAAGGATCTGAACATATGATCTTCCACCAAACAAACCAACTAGCATCAACTACAAGGAGTAATCAACACTACTAGCAACCCATATGTGCCAATCTGAGGTTTTGGTACAAAGATTGGATACAAGAGATGAACTAGGGTTTGAGAGGAGATGGTGCTGGTGAAGATGTTGATGGAGATTGACCCCCTCCCGATGAGAGGATCATTGGTGATGACGATGGTGATGATTTCCCCCTCCTGGAGGGAAGTTTCCCCGGCAGAACAGCTCTGCCGGAGCCCTAGATTGGTTCCGCCAAGGCTCCACCTCGTGGCGGCGGAGTTTCGTCCCGTAAGCTTGCTTATGATTTTTTAGGGTAAAAGACTTCATATAGCATAAGATGGGCGCCAGAGGAATGCCAGGTGGCCCACGAGGAAGGGGGCGGCGCACCCAGGGGGGTAGGGCGCGCCCCCCACCCTCGTGGCCAGGGTGTGGGCCCCCTTTGGTACTTCCGCTCAATAATTATAATTAATTCCAAAAAAGACTTTCGTGGAGTTTCAGGACTTTTGGAGCTGTGCAGAATAGGTCTCCAATATTTGCTCCTTTTCCAGCCCAGAATCCCAGCTGATAGAGGCAAAGGTGTCCCATCTTTCGATGAGATGATGGATTTCGCTTTGGTAGAAGTCGACTTTGACGATCCGACTATGAACTTGCGAGGACGTCGCGCCTTAGCAATCGCTAAACCAACTCCAAGAGGTTATTGACCACGCCGGAGCACGATCAACCTGACCACGAGGGTCTGTTTCCTGCGAGCAAACGAAGAACAAGCAAGAAACTGAGATTGCAATCTAGATATTGCGAATATAAGATGAAAGCTTTATTGATCAAGGTGGGGTTCTTTGACGCCTTTGTCTGGTCATTGAACACAAACGAAGTACGCGAAGTTGCAGCTATGGCAAACTTTTAATCTAAACAAAACCCAAAGTCTAAACTGTGTCGTAAGGGCTGTATATATGGAGGAAGAGGGGGGAATTTCGTGGCCCTTGGTGGAGGGGTCCGAAATCAACACTATCTCTTGTTTCCCCACACATACAGACTCTAAAAATAGCCTATACTTATGTGTTTCAAAATTACATGGGCCTGGCCCAATAATAAGGTGACGCAGCACCTAGAATAGCCTCGAGACGAAATTTATGAAGTGACATCTTGTATATTTCGTCCAAGGCTTCATGCACCCATTATGGTGGCTTCAAAGTCCTGAAATCATCACTTGTAACTCCGTTCTTGTTCCCCTTGCGCATGCCATCATCTCCATGCTTGTTCGTGCTCCAATGTTCATCCTTCTCCAAGCTAGGCCCTTCATTTGTAAGAAAAACAAATGTATCCAATTTAGCCAGCATCATATTCTCATGAACATTAGAATCATTACCAAGAAACGGAAGTACCTGCTAATTTAATTGGCGTGTGCCAGCTCTAGGAATTGGTTTAGTATATGTAGCAGTAGGGGTTGTGGGTGTAACAATGGTATTGATGTCCTCATCATCCTCCCCTTCTTGAAATGAAGTCATCCTCGATGGAAGCTCATCTTCCTCACCCAAATAAGGCTTCAAATCTGCAATGTTAAAAGTGGTACTAACCCCAAAATCTGCAGGCAGCTCAAGTTTATATGCATTATCATTTATTTTCTCCAACACCTTAAAAGGACCATCAGCACGAGGCATTAGCTTTGATTTGCGCAAATCAGGAAATCTATCCTTACGCAAATGTAACCAAACAAGATCTCCAGGTGCAAACACAACATGTTTTCTACCCTTATCTCCAGCAAGTTTATATTTAGCATTCATACGCTCAATGTTTTCCTTAGTTAACTCATGCATTTTTAAAATCAATTCAGCACGTTGTTTAGCATGAAAATCAACCTTCTCCGAAGATGGAAGAGGCAACAAATCAATAGGTGCACGAGGTAGGAAACCATACACAATTTCAAAAGGGCACATCTTAGTAGTAGAATGCAATGAACGATTATAAGCAAATTCAATATGAGGCAAGCATTCTTCCCACATTTTCTTATTATTCTTCAAAACAGCCCTAAGCACAGTAGACAATGTTCTATTGACTACTTCAGTTTGTCCATCAGTTTGGGGGTGACAAGTAGTACTAAAAAGCAGTTTAGTCCCCAACTTAGCCCATAAACACCTCCAAAAGTGGCTAAGAAATTTAGTATCACGATCTGAAACAATAGTATTTGGCACACCATGCAAGCGAATAATTTCACGAAAGAACAAATCAGCAACATTAATAGCACCATCGCTTTTATGACATGGTATAAAGTGTGCCATTTTCGAGAATCTATCCACGACAACAAATATGCTATCCCTCCCCTTCTTTGTTCGAGGTAAACCTAAAACAAAGTCCATAGATATATCCTCCCAAGGAACACTAGGTACAGGCAAAGGCATATATAAACCATGAGGATTGAGTCATGACTTAGCTTTTTGACATGTAGTGCAGCGAGCAACAAAGCGCTCAACATCCCGTCTCATCTTTGGCCAAAAGAAATGTGTAGCAAGTACGTCCTCTGTCTTCTTCACGCCAAAGTGTCCCATTAATCCTCCTCCATGCGCCTCCTGCAACAACAAAAGACGAACGGAGCTAGCTGGAATGCATAGCTTGTTAGCATGGAACACAAAACCATCATTAACGACGAACTTGTTCCATGTTCTACCTTCGTTACAATTCTGAAATACATCTTTAAAATCAGCATCATGCACACATTGATCTTTGATGGTCTCCAAACCAAATATTTTGAAGTCAAGTTGTGAAACCATAGTATAGCACCGAGACAATGCATCAGCAATAACATTTTCTTTACCCTTCTTGTGTTTAATGACATAAGGGAATGTCTCAATGAATTCAACCCATTTAGCATGTCTACGATTCAGTTTAGCTTGACTTTTAATATGTTTCAAAGATTCATGACCAGAGTGTATAGCAAATTCTTTGGGCCATAAATAATGTTACCATGTTTCTAAAGAGCATATAATTGTTTATCATAAGTAGAATAATTCAGACTAGGCCCACTCAATTTTTCAGAAAAGTATGCAACAGGTTTGCCATCTTGTAATAACACACCTCCTAATCCAATTCCACTAGCATCACATTCAAGCTCAAAAGTCTTATTAAAATCAGGAAGTTGGAGTAAAGGAGCATGTGTCAACTTATCTTTCAATACCGTGAAGGCTTCTTCTTGTGCGGTACCCCAAAGAAAAGGCACATCTTTCTTTGTAAGCTCATTGAGAGGTGCAGCAATGGTGCTGAAATATCTCACAAAACGCCTATAGAATCCAGCGAGGCCAAGAAAACTCCTCACTTGTGTGACCGTTTTGGGCTGCAGCCAACTCTCAATAGCTTCAATCTTGGCTTTATCAACTTCAATTCCCTGTGGAGTAACAACATAGCCAAGAAAAGATACTCGGTCGGCGCGAAAGGTGCACTTCCCAAGGTTACTAAACAAATGTGCATCATGTAAAGCAATAAAAATAGCACATAAATGTTCCAAATGTTCCTCCAAAGATCTGCTATAAATCAGTATATCATCAAAATAGACTACCACAAATCGTCCAATAAAAGCACATAAAACTTCGTTCATTAATCTCATGAAAGTACTAGGTGCATTAGTTAACCCAAAAGGCATGACTAACCACTCATATAATCCAAACTTAGTTTTAAATGCCGTTTTCCATTCATCTCCCAATTTCATACAAATTTGATGGTATCCACTATGCAAATCAACTTTGGAGAATATTGTAGAGCCACTCAATAAATCAAGCATATCATCTAGCCTAGGAATAGGATGACGATAATGAATAGTAATATTATTAATGCCTCTACAATCAACACACGTACGTGATGTACCATCCTTTTTCGGCACTAGAATAATAGGAACAACACAAGGACTAAGGGATTCGCGTATATAACCTTTGTCGAGTAGCTCCTGTACTTGACACATAATCTCCTTCGTCTCCTCTGGATTGGTACGGTATGGTGCACGGTTGGGTAATGATGCACCGGGAATTAAGTCAACCTGATGCTCAATCCCTCGAATGGGAGGTAATCCCGGTGGCACGTCTTGTGGAAAGACGTCAGCGAACTCTTGCAAAATGTTAGTGACAGCAGGAGGCAAAGAGGAAGGCACGTCCTCAAATGAAAATAATGCCTCTTTGCACACAAAAGCATAGCAAACAGATTTGCTGAAATCTAGCTCATCAATATCAGATTTAGTGGCAAGTAAACATGCACTTTTCAATTTAATTTCAGAAACAACACTAGATGGTTTACTATTAGGCTTTGTTTGTTGCTCAAATTCTTTTGCCACAATCTGATTTTCACTCTTATTTGTCTCCTGTTTTGCTTTATTAGCTCTATTAATATCATCTTTCAAAATGGAATCAGGAGTCATAGGAAGCAAAGTAATATTTTTATCCTTATGAACCAGAGTATAATGATTGTTTCTACCATGGTGTACAGAATTTTTATCAAATTGCCATGGTCGACCAAGTAACAAGGAACATGCTTGCATAGGTACCACATCACAATCAACATAATCAGGATATGTAGAGATGCTAAAATGCACAAGAACAGTACGTGTTACCTTAACCTTGCCGCTGTTGTTGAACCATTGGATGTAGTAAGGATGTGGATGTGGTCTTGTGGTGAGAGATAGCTTCTCCACCATCTCCATGCTAGACAAGTTGGTGCAGCTCCCTCCGTCTATGATGACGCGCACAGAACGCTCCTTCACAACTCCCTTTGTATGGAACAAATTGTGCCTCTGATTTTGCTCAGCTTGTGTGACCTGCACACTCAAAACACGTTGAGCAACTAAACATTCATACCTGTCAGCATCTTTAGGAGCCATGTATTGCATCTCATGATCAGAATCAGCTCCACCGCGTTCTTCACTTGTAATAAGCGCCAAAGTCTCCTCATCATAGTCACTAGCGGACTCATACCCACCATCCTCAGTAGCAATCATCACACGCTGAGATTTGCATTCTCTCGCATAATGACCTCTTCCCTTACAACGACGACAAATAATATCACTTGTGTGCCCTGTTGATGCCATGGAAGAAGAAGAGCTCTGTGCAGGCCCGGCAGGTGCGCTCTTGGCAGATAGTGGTGGTTGTGCCTGCTTTCTTGTATCACGGCTGTAGGTGGCACCTGATGGAGGTGCTGGTGCAGTGGAAGTAGAAGATGCATGTGGTGTCCATGATGACGGTCGACCTGCAAAAAAGTTAGTTCGCGCCAATGCTTGTCGATCCTGCACTTCACGTCCAGCTTTACAAGCAAGATGGAATAAACGAGTGATATTAGTATACTCCTTATACTCTAGAATGGTCTGAATCTCTCTATTTAATCCACCCATAAAACGTGCAAGCATAGCTTCATTCTCCTCAACAATACCACATCTAATCATGCCAGTTTGTAATTACTGCTAATATTCTTCTACAGAATTTTTCCCTTGTCTTAAACGCTGCAATTTTTGAAGCAATTCACGTTGATAATATGGTGGAACCTAACGAGTACGCATAGCAGTTTTCAAAGCAGCCCAAGTAGTTGGAATAGGATATAATCTACAATGTTCAGACCACCATACACATGCAAAACTAGTGAAAGCACAAACAGCAGCAGCAACCCGTCTCTCCTCGGGATATTGTAAACATGTAAAACGTTCTTCAGTTTCTAACTCCCAAGTAAGATATATACCAGGAACATATCTACCCTCAAATGGTGGAATATTCAATTTTAGTTTAGGAATATGGTCATTATCTCGTACCTGAGGTGGTGGTGCAGGCCTACCATTGCGAATATATACCTGAGGTCGACCTGCTGGTGGTGGTGCTGGTGGCTGCACGTAGTTCTGATTTTGATCAACCTCATCCTCGTAATAGTCCTCCACCTCGGCAGTAACAACAGGAGCTACAGAAGCACCAACAGCAGTAGCAGCGGCACCAAAATTTTGTCCTGGCTCAATAGGAACACGCTGTGCTCGCCCTACTGTATCGCGGTGTAGAGCTGGTTGTGGGAGATGTTTGAGTAATTCATCAAACTTAGCATCCAACTTGGTGTCAATTGACTTCTCAATGTCATCCATCTTTTCCATTGCCTTTCCAAAGCTGGCCATCACGTCTTCCACCTGTTGACCCAACATTTGATGAAACTTATCATGAAGCTCCTTGTTCGTCATGTTCTCCCAGTCAATCTCGTCGGCTTGTGTTCCTGCCATAGTTAGTAGCAATAGAAACAGACAAGAATATGATCCTACAGACTACTGGAATATGGTGGTGGTGGGGTGTCACAAATCCGTCAAGCGAATCTCAAATTCTTACCAGTTCTTACCCTGCACCAGGTGGTGATCGGCAACCGTTGTAGTCAAAACTCTCAAAGCTTGGATAGAGCGATTACCAGGGAGAGTCAAACGCACAACGTAGATGTATGTGGAGCTGGGAAGGCTTATAATATGGTAGCAAAAAGGGTCAGCAATAATCAATTCAGAGATGCAATGTTGAATAAATGCTCAACGACGGTACTGTGCTGGTCCTAGGCTAGACCGTGCTAGAGACGCGAGCCTAGAACACTAACAAAATCACGGCGCGGCACGTAATCAAGGGAGGAGCACACTCTGAATTTTTTCCTCTTTTTTTCACTTTTTTTGCACTTTTTTTCCTCTTTTTTTGCTCCGCAACAATTTTTTTTCGAAAAAGTCTACAAATGGCCTAAAAACTGCCTAGCCAGAATTTTCCAGACTTCATTTTTTTAAACTGGAACTATTTTTCTTGTATGGGTAGCACGGAAGTTGGGGAATCCGACTTGTTGACGATTCGTAGTATCGCGTGCTCTGGAACTCAAAGATAAAGGAACGAATACTGGACTCGGAGTAGGACAGGTGGCGGAGATGAATCTGGTGGAACTCGCACTGGTGATGGTATATGATGGTGGTATATGTGGACTCAGATTGGTGGTGGTATATGAACTCGGATTGGTGGTGGTATATGGACTCGGGTTGTGGTGGTATATGGACTCGGATTGGTGGTGGTATATGGACTCAGATTAGTAGCGGATAAGCGCTGGTGGTATATGGCAGGGCGATAATGACGGTGTTGGAAATATGCCCTAGAGGCAATAATAAAATGGTTATTATTGTATTTCCTTGTTCATGATTATTGTCTATTGTTCATGCTATAATTGTATTAACTGGAAACCTAATACATGTGTGAATACATAGACCACAACATGTCCCTAGTGAGCCTCTAGTTGACTAGCTCGTTGATCAATAGATGGTTATGGTTTCCTGACCATGGACATTAGATGTCATTGATAACGGGATCACATCATTAGGAGAATGATGTGATGGACAAGACCCAATCATAAGCATAGCACAAGATCGTGTAGTTTGTTTGCTAAGAGCTTTTCTAATGTCAAGTATCATTTCCTTGGACCATGAGATTGTGCAACTCCCAGATACCGTAGGAATGCTTTGGGTGTGCCAAACGTCACAACGTAACTAGGTGGCTATAAAGGTGCACTATGGGTATCTCCGAAAGTGTCTGTTGGGTTGGCACGAATTGAGACTGGGATTTGTCACTCCGCATGACAGAGAGGTATCTCTGGGCCCACTCGGTAATGCATCATCATAATGAGCTCAATGGTAGTTAGTCACGGGATCATGCATTACGGAACGAGTAAAGTTACTTGCCGGTAACGAGATTGAACGAGGTATTGGGATACCGGCGATCGAATCTCGGGCAAGTAACATACCGATTGACAAAGGGAATTGTATACGGGATTGCCTGAATCCTTGACATCGTGGTTCATCTGATGAGATCATCATGGAACATGTGGGAGCCAACATGGGTATCCAGATCCCGCTGTTGGTTATTGGCCAGAGAGCTATCTCGGTCATGTCTGCATGATTCCCGAACCCGTAGGGTCTACACACTTAAGGTTCGGTGATGCTAGAGTTGTTACGGGAATTAGTGTGCAGTTACCGAATGTTGTTTGGAGTCCCAAATGAGATCCCGAACGTCACGAGGAGTTCCGGAATGGTCCGGAGGTAAAGATTTATATATGGGAAGTCCTATTTTGGCCACCGAAAAATGTTCGGGATTTTTTGGTATTGTACCGGGAAGGTTCTAGAAGGTTCTGGAGTGGGGCCCACCTGCATGGGGGGACCCACATGAAAGTGGGTAGTGGGGGCAAGGCCCCGCACCCCTGTTCAAGGCGCACCAAGATCCCCCCTTAGAAGGAATAAGATCATATCCCGAAGGGATAAGATCAAGATCCCTAAAAAGGGGGGATAACAATCGGTGGGGAAGGAAATGATGGGATTTCTTTCCTCCCACCTTTTCCAACGCCCCAATGGACTTGGAGGGCAAGAAACCAGCCCCCTCCACCCCTATATATAGTGGGGAGGCGCATGGGAGCTTCACCCCTTCCCCTGGCGCAGCCCTCTCCCTCCCCAACACCTCCTCCTCCTCAGTAGTGCTTGGCGAAGCCTTGCCGGAGAACTGCAAGCTCCACCACCACGCCGTCGTGCTGCCGGAGCTCTCCCTCAACTTCTCCTCTTCCCTTGCTAGATCAAGAAGGAGGAGACGTCCCTGGGCTGTACGTGTGTTGAACGCGGAGGCGCCGTCCGTTCGGCATTAGATCGGATCTTCCGCGATTTGAATCGCCGCGAGTACGACTCCCTCATCCGCGTTCTTGTAATGCTTCCGCATCATGATCTTCAAGGGTATGAAGATGCACTCATCCTCTCCCTCTCTTGTTTCTAGAATATCCATAGATTGATTTTGGTGATGCGTAGAAAATTTTGAATTTTTGCTACATTCCCCAACAGTGGCATCATGAGCTAGGTCTATTGCGTAGATTCTATGCACGAGTAGAACACAAGTTGTTGTGGGCGTTGATTTTGTTCAATATGCTTATCGTTACTAGTCCTATCTTGTTTCGATGGTATTGTGGGATGAAGCGGCCCGGACTGACCTTACACGTACACTTACGTGAGACAGGTTCCACCGACTGACATGCACTTGTTGCATAAGGTGGCTAGCGGGTGCCAGTCTCTCCCACTTTAGTCGAATCGGATTCGATGAAAAGGGTCCTTATGAAGGGTAAATAGCAATTGGCATATCACGTTGTGGTTTTGGCGTAGGTAATAAACGTTCTTGCTAGAAACCTATAGCAGCCACGTAAAAACTTGCAACAACAATTAGAGGACGTCTAACTTGTTTTTGCAGCATATGCCGTGTGATGTGATATGGCCAAGAAGGATGTAATGAATGAAATATATGTGATGTATGAGATTGATCATATTCTTGTAATAGGAATCATGACTTGCATATCGATGAGTATGACAACCGGCAGGAGCCATAGGAGTTGTCTTTATTTATTGTATGACCTGCGTGTCACTGAATAATGCCATGTAATTACTTTACTTCATTGCTAAACGTTAGCCATAGTAGTAGAAGTAATAGTTCGTGAGACAACTTCATGGAGACACGATGATGGAGATCATGGTGTCATGCCGGTGACGATGATGATCATGGCACCCCGAAGATGGAGATCAAAAGGAACAAAATGATATTGGCCATATCATGTCACTATTTGATTGCATGTGATGTTTATCATGTTTTTGCATCTTATTTGCTTAGAATGACGGTAGAATAACTAAGATGACCCCTCACTAAAATTTCAAGCAAGTGTTCCCCCTAACTATGCACCGTTGCGAAGGCTCGTTGTTTCGAAGCACCACGTGATGATCGGGTGTGATAGATTCTAACGTTCGCATACAACGGGTGTAAGCCAGATTTACACACGCGAAACACTTAGGTTGACTTGACGAGCCTAGCATGTACAGACATGGACTCGGAACACAAGAGACCGAAAGGTCGAGCATGAGTCGTATAGTAGATACGATCAACATGAAGATGTTCACCGATGATGACTAGTCCGTCTCACGTGATGATCAGACACGGCCTAGTTGACTCGGATCATGTATCACTTAGATGACTAGAGGGATGTCTATCTGAGTGGGAGTTCATCAATATGTGATTAGATGAACTTAATTATCATGAACATAGTCAAAAAGGTCTTTACATATTATGTCGTAAGCTCGCGTTTTAGTTCTACTGTTTAGATATGTTCCTAGAGAAAATATAGTTGAAAGTTGATAGTAGCAATTATGCGGACTGGGTCCGTAAACTGAGGATCCTCATTGCTGCGCAGAAGGCTTATGACCTTAATGCACCGCTTGATGTGCTGAACCTCGAACATCGTCTATGCATGTTGCGAACATCTGACATACACATTTTGATGACTACATGATAGTTCAGTAATGTTAAACAATTTAGAATTGTGGCGTCGAAGACATTTTTTTGAAACATCACAGAACATATGAGATGTTCCAAGGGCTGAAATTGGGATTTTAGGCTCATGCCCGCGTCAAGAGGTATGAGACCTCCGATGAGTTTCTTAGCCTACAAACTAAGGGAGAAAAGCTCAGTCGTTGAGCTTGCACTCAGATTGTCTGGGTACAACAATCACTCGAATCGAGTGGGAGTTAATCTTCCAGATGAGATAGTGATGTTTCTCCAAAGTAACATGTAGATCAAAATTATATGTAACAGGAGAAATAATATGGCAATGATCTTAAATTTAAGGCTTGTTTCTCAAATCATTCGCAGTTGCCTAGCTTTCACCCTGCCAGGCTGAGAGCTAATGCTGCTAATTCCTTCCTTGGATGTCAGAGCCTTGTAATTTCAACTGCAATATCGTGTTTCTGTTTTAGGACCTTCTGATTCATATTATGAAAAATGTAGAAATGTTCTAACCATAATTATATTTGCTTATGTTTCAATCTTACTTCGACTATTCTTTGTGAGTTGAACACTTTCACTATTTGAACACTTTCACTATATAAAATCTTGTTTCCCTGCCCCATCGTGCTGCTGTTTGCCAGAGCTCGGCTTGCCAGTGGTAGTTGCAGGGATGTAGCAGTGATGGTGATAATGCTGATATTTCTATTAACCAAATGCTGTTTGCCGCACGATGGGAGGACATCCGAAACTTTGCATGCTTATATTTCTATTAACCAAATGTCATTGTGATTTCCCCGGTGATTTCTCTTGTCAGAATGTAGTCTCACATTCCATTGGCCTTGATAGTGAGATGCTTATCTATTTTTTTTTGCGAGTAAGAGATGCATATCTGTTCTTGCAAGCATTTTATTTCAAACACATATAGTTTGTATATTGTGCCTTATTTCTATATAATATTTTTTTCCATGATGCCTTTTGGAGCAAACATCATGGGTTTTCCCTCTATTGATATCCTGATTTTGACAACCCGGATGAGCCAATTTTACAGTTACAGACCTGCAATGGCTCCTGTGGAAATGATCGCATGGTTAAACAACATCTAAGGGACTGACTTGTCATCGAAATCTAGACTTTGTATCTTGGCTTGAAATTAATTTCTATGGTGCCGCTGCCCTACTATATTCAGTTGGCATTAGTATGTTTTTGAAATATGAAATTCTTTTATTGCACATAATAGCCCTATTGAAAACTGAGACAATATCAAATAAGTAAATAATAAACATATAAAGAAATTGGAATCATGGACTAAGGGTATGCATTGAAGTTAAGAAATGCTATATGGGTTCCTTAGGCCAATGCTCGGCCCAATGATTCGGCCGAACGCCGCGCGACCACACGATTAGGGCCGCTAGGACCGCACGATTTAGCAATCTATCCCATGCTTGTCCTCTTCTTCCTCACTTGAGATCCACCGTATTCTCCACATAGGGTGACCCACCCCGCTGCTTGACGGCTCACCGCGGCACAACACACCGTGGCCGCTCGCCATGTTGGACAGTTGCAGCAGAAATCTATACTTCGGCCGATTCCAGCAAAATCAATTGTTGTTTCCAGCAAAAAACACGATTGAAGCAAAAAATATCAACACCGTCGCCACCACAACACCTTCTCGTCGGTTGAAGCAAACCCCCTGGTTGGTTGCAGCAAAATCAAACTGTTTCCAGCAGAAAACAAAAATCAAAAACTGGTTCCAGCAAAAGTAGAAGACGGTGGTAGCAAAAATTAAATTACGGCGGTAGCAAATTTCTAGCCGGTTCCAGTAAAATTAGAAGAAGGTAGTAGCAAAAATCTGGGTTGGTTCCAGTAAAAGAAGCCACCTCGTCGGCTTTCTAGCAAAGAAAAATTTGGAGCACCACCGCGGACCGTCGATGCTCCCGACGACACCGGTAGTAGCATCTACCAGCGCCGGTCGCAACATCTTTGCGTGCCCCCATCGACGCATGTTGCTTGTATCATCTCAATTAGTCGGTTGTAGCAGCATGCAATCCCAGCGTTGCCCGTCGCCGCCCGCCCCCGTCGCAGCTGTGTGTTGCCCGGTTGCAGCATGTTGAGATGGCGGTTCCATCTTTGGCTGGCGCAGGTTGCAGCACGCCTCGCTGTTATGCCAGTTATCGATGACTGGTCGCCGCTCGTAGCATGGCCTCGTCGGAGCTTGCAGCGCAAATGCGAGAGGACACGAGGTGTGGTTGTTCATGGCCAGGCCGTCGCCCCAGGCTAGTGGCTGTCTGTCGTGGCAGGTTGCAGCACACAGCCTCAGCTGACTCGACGTTGACGACCTCGCCTGCCGGCGATGGGTGGCCGGGGGAGACGGGCAGCCATGCCATTGCTGGCGATTTGTTGAGGAGAAAAACTGAGATCCAGGATGAAGAAGAGCAAATGACGGGTTGTGGAGAAGGTGCCAGAGGATAAGGTAGGGAAAAAGCGATGGGGTGGGCCTACTAGCAGCAACAGTTAAAGCGAGTGCGTGCACGACCGGCCGAAAGGTTCGGCCGGCATGTAGACGTGAAATGATTTCCTAACAGATTGGGGCAAATCCAATCTCAGATTATTAAATTGTAATCAGAAAAATAGAAGTCGGTCCTGGCTGAACCATTGGTTATTTCTCCCAGCCAGTAGACCAACAACAATTGGAGGGCTCGATAAGAGTGTCATATGATAAAGGGATTTGGAAGTGTTGGACTCTTTTTTCTGACAAAGGGTGAATTTTATTGGCTTAAAATGAAGCATCAAGAGAATACAAACATAAAGAGCACACCCGGTCTCTGCGTAGATAGGATGCACACAGCCAACACCAACACACGCACACTAATAACACACCATCAAATAGCAAGGTCATATAAGATCAAAACTATGCACATGCAAGAAAAACAAAAAAAGCCAAAGCGATATCGAAAAACTACATCAATGACCATATCCGCACCAACATCTCATGACATCACATGGACGACGAGGTTCTTCAACAACAACGTCTCCAGGAAGGTAGCAACGCTCACTTGCCGCTGTCATCAGATCCAACCGTTCAAGATCAGAATCTAGGTTTTCACCCTGAAAAACCAGTCCGAGAATTTTCAAACAATGGCCCAGTAACGAAGTAGAAACATCGGCATTGTCAGGCTCAGGCATAACCAACTTGGGTAACTTAGGCTTTCACCCCGGAGCTCGAGACCTGGTGCTTGATAGCACCACTCTCAATGTCACTCATGTCTTGGCGCCAACATTTCTCCATCATCCCAGCAGCTACATGCGATGAGCAACCGCCACCGCTCCACAACCATCCCCTTGCGCCAAGCCATCGTCATAATTTGCATCTCATCATTGAAGTCAACCATTGGATCTGGAGGAGGGAACCCTCACGCTAGTCCTGGCCATGGGAAGCCCGGCCCGGCCCGACCCGGCCTGAAAAAGCCCGACCCGCCCCGGCCCGACGCTACCCCTGGGCCGGGCTCGGGCCTAGATTTTGAGCCCGAAGGCCGGGCTGGGCAGGGCCCGAGCCCGTCGTTTTTGCATTTTTCTGAAGGTCGGGCTGGGCCGGCCCGGAGCCCAATGGGCTTTTACGTGTTCGGGCCGGGCTCGGGCCCAGAAAACAGGCCCGATGGTTGGGCTGGGCCGGGCCCGGGCCTGGGTTTTTTGTGTCAGGCTTGGCTAGGCCCGGCCCGAAGCCCGGCCCGGCCCGAGGTTTGGCCAGGTATACCTCACGTAGACCTTTCAGTGGCCAACGCGATTCATATTGAGGTCGTCGGTGGGGCCTAGCAAGCAGCAACGCGTTCGAACCTAGGCGTAATAGCCACACCAACGACGATCGTCGTAGCACAACATCAGATGGAGCCCGGGCCACTCAACCTGCATCCGTCGTAGCATGAAGTCCCACCAGATCGAGAGTCGCGTGAGCTACTACTACCATATCTGGTCGGGGACGGCCCAACTGCAGTAGACCACCAACATACACAAGGGTGGTGACACAACCCGCCTAGCCATGTCGAGGACGGTCCATGCGCCCACCTCCATGACCCGAAGGGGCTAGCCTACAATAGAGACCAGTGCTCCTCGGAGTGAGTAGCCGGAACCGAGACTCACTGGGGCGAGGAGAATCACCACGGGGACGGCTGAATCTGGTCCACCATGGACTGAATCCATGTATACACTGCATCTAGGTGATCAGATGGAGGTGGAAGCCATGGCGTGGTGAAGGGAAAAGAAACCCACACGAGGGAGGGAAGAAGGCCCCGCCGCCGCCTACCGTTGAGGGTTTTGCCCGGCGGCGCTGGCCGGCGGCGGCGAGGGGGAGGGAGAGATGGAGAGGGAGCCTTTGGTGGGGTTGCGCAACGCCTCCCATGTCACCCTAGAGAAAACGCAGGGGCAAGGACAATGCAGTCTCAGAGGCCGAAGTGTTGGGCTCCCCACTTGAAAGATATTCATGTTGCTTATCCAGTACCATCTGGACATCTGATCGAAGGCTGAGGCATGGATTATAGGATGAAACCTCACCTTGTTGTCTATGTAATCAAGAGGAAGATACGATGGATCATATTCTACTTGGATGTGCTTTCTCCTGCCAAGTACGGACCGATTTGTTTCCGAGAGCAAGAATCGGCGCTACTCTCCATCCCACCATTGAGGACCAATCAGAACGATTGTGGTACTCGGCTCGCGAAAAGTGTGCAGCGCAAGGCTTTTGACACTCTTGTCACATTGGTTTGCTGGAGTCTTTGGAAACAAAGGAATGTTCGGATTTTTGACAGGAGCCAAAACATCATGAACACCTCTGGGTTGGTTGTGATGATCTTTGAGAAACTTCGAACTTGGGCTCTCACTGGTAGAAGAGGAGTTTCATTTTATTGTGAGTACTAGTGTTTGTTATAGGAGTAGTGTGTGTTCGGCTTTTCTCCATCTTGTGGGATAGCATTTGTATCATTTCTTGTAATTAGCCTCTACCTTCTATAAAGCTACGACACACAATTACTTATTCTCGGAAGAAAAAATCCAGCACCATTACGGGTGGTGCAGCTGTCTATGGGTGTGTTTGGTGTCATATATGAGTTTGCCTCCATTGCATGTGTTGCGTAGTTGAGTCTGCTTGAGAAAAAATAGGAAAAAATATATGTATCTCGTTTGGTTGCCCGCATTGAGGTTGTCTGTAGTAGGGGATAAGTTTTGGCATGGTGTGTCCTGCATTGTCTCCACTCATGCAACTACACGGTGTTTGGTTGCACATAGGCTGTGAGGTCTGCTAACCTTGTACCCTACGTGGTGAGTTTACCCGCTACATCTTACACACGATCACACCGAGCACACCAACGCCACATCACTACAATGGCGATGATGATGAAGTTCTTCATCCCAAACTGATAATCCACCTTGCCAACCTCAACACTGTTGCATGACTACTTCAGCACGGCCTCAGAGTAAGCATCTTATGACGTCTGCCTAGTCTTAAAGCCTCTGTGGCAGCTGTTCTTGAAACCCGACACTTGTTGCTACCTCTTGAGCATGCATTTTGGTTTTCCCTTGAAGAGAAAAGGGTGATGCAGCAAAGTAGCATAAGTATTTCCCTCAGTTTTGAGAACCAAGGTATCAATCCAGTAGGAGGCTACACGCAAATCCCTTGTACCTTCACAAACAAACAAGAACCTTGCAACCAACGCGATAAAGGGGTTGTCAATCCCTTCACGGTCACTTGCAAAAGTGAGATCTGATAGAGATAATAAGATAAATATTTTTGGTATTTTTATGATATAGATTGGAAAGTAAAGATTGCGAAATAAAGTAGATCAGAAACTTATATGATGGAAAATAGACCCGGGGGCCATAGGTTTCACTAATGGCTTATCTCAAGATAGCATAAGTATTACGGTGGGTGAACAAACTACTGTCGAGCAATTGATAGAAAAGTGCATAGTTATGAGAATATCTAGGCATGATCATGTATATAGGCATCACGTCCACGACAAGTAGATCGAAGCGATTATGCATCTACTACTATTACTCCACATATCGACCGCTATCCAGCATGCATCTAGAGTATTAAGTTCATAAGAACAGAGTAACGCATTAGGCAAGATGACATGATGTAGAGGGATAAACTCAAGAATATGACATAAACCCCATCTTTTTATCCTCGATGGCAACAATACAATACGTGCCTTGCTGCCCCTGCTACCACTGGGAAAGTACACCACAAGATTGAACCCAAAGCTAAGCACTTCTCCCATTGCAAGAAAGATCGATCTAGTAGGCCAAACCAAACTGATAATTCGAAGAGACTTGCAAAGATAACAAATCATACATAAAGAATTCAGAGGAGATTCAAATATTGTTCATAGATAATCTTGATCATAAACCCACAATTCATCGGATCTCGACAAACACATCGCAAAAAGAATTACATCGAATAGATATCCAAGAATATCGAGGAGAACTTTGTATTGAGATCCAAAGAGAGAGAAGAAGCCATCTAGCTAATAACTATGGACCCGAAGGTCTGTGGTAAACTACTCACACTTCATCGGAGAGGCTATGGTGTTGATGTAGAAGCCCTCCGTGATCGATTCCCCCTCCGGCGGAGCGCCGGAAAAGGCCCCAAGGTGAGATCTCACGGGTACAGAAGGTTGCGGCGGTGGAAATAGGGTTAGGTGGTGCTCCTAGATGTTTTCAGGGTATATGAGTATATATAGGCAAAGGAAGTCGGTCAGGGGAGCCACGAGGGGCCCACAAGGGTGGAGGGCGCGCCTCCCTGCCTCGTGGCTGCCTTGTTTCTTTCTTGACGTCCACTCCAAGTCTCCTGGATTGCGTTTGTTCCAAAAATAACTCTCCCAAAGGTTTCATTCCGTTTGGACTCCATTTGATATTCCTTTTCTGCGAAACACTGAAATAGGCAAAAAAACAACAATTTGGACTGGGCCTCTGGTTAATAGGTTAGTCCCGAAAATAATATAAAAGTGTATAATAAAGCCCATTAAACATCCAAAATAGGTAATATAATAGCGTGGAATAATCAAAAATTACAGATACGTTGGAGACGTATCAAGCATCCCCAAGCTTAATTCATGCTCGTTCTCGAGTAGGTAAATGATAAAAACAGAATTTTTGATTTGGAATGCTACCTAAAATAATTCTCAATGTAATTTTCTTTATTGTGGCATGAATGTTCAGATCCAAAAGATTCAAGATAAAGTTCAATATTGACATAAAAATAGTAATACTTCAAGCATACTAACAAAGTAATCATGTCTTATCAAAATAACATAGCCAAAGAAAGCTTATCCCTACAAAATCATATAGTTTGGCCATGCTTGATTTTCGTCACACAAAATACTCCCATCATGCACAAACCCGGTTTCGGCCAAGCAATTGGTTCATTCTTTTTAACGCACTTCAGCCTTTTCAACCCTCACGCAATACATGAGCGTAAGCCATGGACATAGCACTATGGGTGGAGTAGAGTATGATGATAGGGATTATGTGAGAAAACAAAAGGGGAGAAAGTCTCATATTGACGCGGCTAATCAACGGGCTATGGAGATGCCCATCAATTGATGTCAATACGAGGAGTAGGGATTGCCATGCAACGGATGCACTAGAGCTATAAATGTATGAAAGCTCATAAAAAAGAAACTAAGTGGGTGTGTGCTACGTCTCGAGCTTGCGTTGGATTTCCCCGAAGAGGAGAGGATGATGCAGCACAGTAGCGTAAGTATTTCCCTCAGTTTTTGAGAACCAAGGTATCAATCCAGTAGGAGACCACGCGCAAGTCCCTCGTACCTGCACAAAACGATAGCTACTCGCAACCAACACTTAGGGGTTGTCAATCCCTTCACGGTCACTTACGAGGGTGAGATCTGATAGAGATAATATTTTTGGTATTTTTGGTATAAAGATGCAAAGTAAAAAGTAAAAGCAAAAGCAAGTAAATAAAGTGATGGAGATTGATATGATGAGAATAGACCCGGGGGGCATAGGTTTCACTAGTGGCTTCTCTCAAGAGCATAAGTATTCTACGGTGGGTGAACAAATTACTGTTGAGCAATTGATAGAATTGAGCATAGTTATGAGGTTATCCAGGAAATGATCATGTATATAGGCATCATGTCCATGACAAGTAGACCGAAACGATTCTGCATCTACTACTATTACTCCACTCATCGACCGCTATCCAGCACGCATCTAGAGTATTAAGTTAAAAACAGAGTAACGCCTTAAGCAAGATGACATGATGTAGAGGAATAAATTCATGCAATATGATAAATACCCCATCTTCTTATCCTCGATGGCAACAATACAATACATGCCTTGCAACCCTTTCTGTCACTGGGTAAGGTCACCGCAAGATTGAACCCAAAGCTAAGCACTTCTCCCATTGCAAGAACTACCAATCTAGTTGGCCAAACCAAACGGATAATTCGAAGAGACTTGCAAAGATAACTTAATCATACACAGAAGAATTCAGAGAAGAATCAAATATTTTACATAGATAAGCTGGATCATAAACCCACAATTCATCGGTCTCAACAAACACACCGCAAAAAGAAGATTACATCGAATAGATCTCCACGAGTGAGGGGGAGAACATTGTATTGAGATCCAAAAAGAGAGAAGAAGCCATCTAGCTACTAACTATGGACCCAAAGGTCTGAAGTAAACTACTCACACTTCATCGGAGGGGCTATGGTGATGATGTAGAAGCCCTCCGTGGTATATGCCCCCTCCCGCGGAGCTCCGGAACAGGCCCTAAGATGGGATCTCGCGGATACAGAAATTTGTGGCGGTGGAATTAGGTTTTTGGCTCCGTCCCCGATCTGTTGGGGGCACGTAGGTATATATCGGAGGAAGGAGTACGTCAGTGGAGCGTTAGGGGGCCCACGAGGCAGGGGGCGCGCCTAGGGGGGCACCCCCACCCTCGTGACCGCCTCTGTCACTTCTTGGAGTAGGGTCCAAGTCTCCTGGATCACGTTCGGTGAGAAGATCACGTTTTCGAAGGTTTCATTCCGTTTGGACTCCGTTTGATATTCCGTTTCTTTAAAACACTAAAATAGGCAAAAAAACAGCAATTCTGGGTTGGGCCTCCATTTAATAGGTTAGTCCCAAAGAATAATATAAAAGTGGAAATTAAAGCCCATTATAGTCCAAAACAATAGATAAAGTAGCATGGAGCAATCAAAAATTATAGATACGTCAGAGACGTATCAGGCATCCCCAAGCTTAATTCCTGCTCGTCCTCGAGTAGGTAAATGATAAAAAGAGAATTTTTGATGTGGAGTGATACTTTGGCATAATTTCAATGTAAATCTTCTTAATTGTGATATGAATATTCAGATCCGAAAGATTCAAGACAAAAGTTCATATTGACATAAAAATAATAATACTTCAAGCACACTAATCAAAATAATTATGTCATCTCAAAATAACATGGCCAAAGAAAGTTCATCCCTACAAAATCATATAGTTAGGCTATGCTTCATTTTCGTCACACAAAGATGTTCCCAACTTCTATACCCCCGATGACAAGCCAAGCAATTGTTTCATACTTAAATAATCTCAAACTTTTTCAACCTTCACGCAATACATGAGCATGAGCCATGGATATAGCACTATGGGTGGAATATAATATGATGATGGGGATTGTGTGGAGAAGACAAAAAAAGGAGAAAGTCTGACATTGACGAGGATAATCAACGGGCTATGGAGATGCCCATCAATTGATGTCAACATGAGGAGTAGGGATTTCCATGCAACGGATGCACTAGAGCTATGAATGCTCAACAAAAGAAAACTAGTGGGTGTGCATCCAACTTGCTTGCTCATGAAGACCTAGGGCATTTGAGGAAGCCCATCGTAGGAATATACAAGCCAAGTTCTATAATGAAAAATTCCCACTAGTATGAAAAAGACAACTTATGAGACTCACTATATGAAAAACATGGTGCTACTTTGAAGCACAATATATGAGACTCACTACATGAAGAACGAGGTGCTACTTTGAAGCACAAAATATGAGACTCACTACATGAAGAACATGGTGCTACTTTGAAGCACAAGTGTGGAAAAAGAGATAGTAGCATTGCCCTTTTTTTGGGCCTTCCTTTTTTCATTTTGGCCTTTCTCTCTCTTTTTTTATTTGGGCAATGCTCTAATAATGATGATCATTACACTTCTATTGATTACAACATGAGGATTACAACTCGAAACTAGAACAAGGTATGACTCTATATGAATGCCTCCGGCGGTGTACCGGGATGGTGCAATGAATCAAGAGTGACATGTATGAAAAATAACGCATGGTGGCTTTGCCACAAATACGATGTCAACTACATGATCATGCAATGGCAATATGACAAAAGTAATGTATGTCATAATAATGATGAACGGAACAGTGGAAAGTTGCATGGCAATATATCTCGGAATGGCTATGGAAATGCCATAATAGGTAGGTATGGTGGCTGTTTTGAGGAAGATATAGGGAGGTTTATGTGTGATAGAGCGTATTGTATCACGGAGTTTGGATGCACCGACAAAGTTTGCGCCAACTCTCAATGTGAGAAAGGGCAATGCACGGTACCGAAGAGGCTAGCAATGGCGGAAAGGTAAAAGTGCGTATAATCCATGGACTCAACATTAGTCAAAAGAACTCATATACTTATTGCAAAAATTTAGAAGTCATCAAAAATCAAGTATTAAGTGCATGCTCCTAGGGGGATAGATTGGTAGGAAAAGACCATCGCTCGTCCCCGACCGCCACTCACAAGGATGCACAAGCGAGGTACACTTCATGCTTCAAATTTGTTACAGAGCTTTAACCATACGTGCATGCTACGGGATTTACCAACTTCAACACAAGTATTTCTCAAATTCACAACTACTCAACTAGCATGTCTTTGATATTATTACCTCCATATCTCAAAACAATTATCAAGCATCAAACTTATCTTAGTATTCAACGCACTCAAAAGAAAGTTTCACATATCTTGAACACCAAGTATATTAACATTAAGCAAATTACCATGCTATTAACGACTCTCAAAATAATCTAAGTGAAGCATGAGAGATCAAGTTTATTTAAAACAAATCCACCACCGTGCTCTAAAAGATCTAAGTGAAGCACTAGAGGAAAAATTATCACGCTAAAAAAGATATAAGTGAAGCACTATGGGCAAACTATCAAGCTCAAAAGATATAAGTGAAGCACATAGAGTATTCTATCAAATTCCAAATCATGTATGGCTCTATCAAAAGGTGTGTACAGCAAGGATGATTTTGGTAAACTAACAAGCAAAGACTCAAATAATACAAGACGCTCCAAGCAAAACACATATCATGTTGGTGAATAAAAATATAGCTCCAAGTAAATTACCGATGGAAGTGGATGAAAGAAGGGATGCCTTCCGGGGCATCCCCAAGCTTTGACTTTTTGGTGTCCTTGTATTATATTGGGGGTGCCATGGGCATCCCCAAGCTTAGGCTCTTGCCACTCTTTGTTCCATAATCCATCAAAAGAATTCACCCAAAACTTGAAAACTTCACAACACAAAACTCAATAGAAATCTCGTGAGCTCCGTTAGAGAAAGAAAACAAAAGACTACTTTAAGGTACTGTAATGAACTCATTCTTTATTTATATTGGTGTTAAACCTACTGTATTCCAACTTCCTTGTGGTTTATAAACTAATTTATTAGCCATAAATGCATTGAAATAAGCAAACAACACACGAAAAACAGAATCTGTCAAAAACAGAACAGTCTGTAGTAATCTGTAACTAACGCAAACTTTTGGAACCCAAAAAATTGTACCAAAATATTACGTACTGTAAAATTTGTTTATTGATTAGCAGCAAAAAGAATCAATGCAAAATCACGTTCCTGTGATTTATTGAATGTTTTCTCGTGAGCACAAAGTTTCTGTTTTTCAGCAGAATCAAATCAACTATCATCATAGCTTATCCTATAGGTTCTACTTGGCACAAACACTAATTAAAACATAAAACCACATCTAAACAGAAAGTAGAAATAAAATTTAACACTAAACAGGAACAAAAACAAAGAACACAAAATAAAATTGGGTTGCCTCCCAACAAGCACTATCGTTTAACGCCCCTAGCTAGGCATAAAAGCAAGGATAGATCTAGGTATTACTATCTTTGGTAGGCAATTCTTTAATGAGGTACCTTCCTCCTTTAGAATTTTCTTTCTTTCTAGTAATTATCAAACTTTTAGGCACAAGATCGAAAAATTCATTCATGGCAAATGGTTCCTTAATGATAGTAAAAAGATCGGGATGAATACTTATAGATTTAAGATCCACATTTTCCTTACTAGATGATTCACCCTTATTTTTAGGAACAAACATAAGCTTGGCAATTTTAGTGGGAGGACTAGGAGTATTCTTTACAGAAGAAAAAGCAGTTCCCAAGTTGGTAACGATACCCTCAAGTTTATCTGTTCGAGTAGAGTCTAGATTTATTTTCTCATTAACCATGGGTTCTTTTTACTTAATATTTTTCAAAGTCATTCCTACCTTAATATTTGATTATGGATCTTTTTATCTATATTTTCAATGGATTCAATGGTAGCAACTTTGTTTTCAATAATTTCAAGCCTTTGCATAACATGCTCCAAAGTTAACGTAGTGCCATTAACCAAAAGAGGAGGTGAGCCAAATAAATCTATTAAAGCATTATAAGAATCAAAAGTATGGCTACCCAAGAAATTTCCTCCGGTAATGGTATCAAGGATATATCTATACCAAGGATTAGCACCTACGTAAAAATTACGAAGAAGAACTGAAGTAGATTGCTTCCTGGTAGATCTATTTTGAGCATTGCAAATTCTATACCAAGCATCTTTTAGATTTTCTCCCTCCCTTTGCTTAAAATTTAGAACTTCATTCTCGGGAGATAGCAAAGAAGATATGAGACTAGTCATGACGACAAGCAAGAGAACTAACACACGAGCAAACAAAAGGCAAAGGAAAAAGGAGGAGGAGATTGGGAAAGAGAGGGCGAATAAAACGGCAAGGGTGAAGTGGGGGAGAGGAAAACGAGAGGCAAATGGCAAATAATGTAATGCGAGAGATAGGGATTGTGATGGATACTTGGTATGTTGACTTCTGCGTAAGCCTCCCCGGCAACGGCGCCAGAAATTCTTCTTGCTATGTCTCGAGCTTGCGTTGGATTTCCCCGAAGAGGAGAGGATGATGCAACACAGTAGCGTAAGTATTTCCCTCAGTTTTTGAGAACCAAGGTATCAATCCAGTAGGAGACCACGCACAAGTCCCTCGTACCTGCACAAAATGATAGCTACTCGCAACCAACGCTTAGGGGTTGTCAATCCCTTCACGGTCACTTACGAGGGTGAGATCTGATAGAGATAATATTTTTGGTATTTTTGGTATAAAGATGCAAAGTAAAAAGTAAAAGCAAAAGCAAGTAAATAAAGTGATGGAGATTGATATGATGAGAATAGACCCGGGACCATAGTTTCACTAGTGGCTTCTCTCAAGAGCATAAGTATTCTACGGTGGGTGAACAAATTACTGTTGAGCAATTGACAGAATTGAGCATAGTTATGAGGTTATCCAGGCAATGATCATGTATATAGGCATCACGTCCGTGACAAGTAGACCGAAACGATTCTGCATCTACTACTATTACTCCACTCATCGACCGCTATCCAACATGCATCTAGAGTATTAAGTTAAAAACAGAGTAACGCCTTAAGCAAGATGACATGATGTAGAGAAATAAATCCATGCACTATGATAAATACCCCATCTTGTTATCCTCGATGGCAACAATACGATACGTGCCTTGCAACCCTTTCTGTCACTGGGTAAGGTCACCGCAAGATTGAACCCAAAGCTAAGCACTTCTCCCATTGCAAGAACTACCAATCTAGTTGGCCAAACCAAACGGATAATTCGAAGAGACTTGCAAAGATAACTTAATCATACATAAAAGAATTCAGAGAAGAATCAAATATTTTCCATAGATAAGCTGGATCATAAACCCACAATTCATCGGTCTCAACAAACACACCACAAAAAGAAGATTACATCGAATAGATCTCCACGAGAGAGGGGGAGAACATTGTATTGAGATCCAAAAAGAGAGAAGAATCCATATAGCTACTAACTATGGACCCCGAAGGTCTGAAGTAAACTACTCACACTTCATCGGAGGGGCTATGGTGATGATGTAGAAGCCCTCCGTGGTAGATGCCCCCTCCAGCGGAGCTCCGGAACAGGCCCCAAGATGGGATCTCGCGGATACAGAAAGTTGCGGCGGTGGAATTAGGTTTTTGGCTCCGTCCCCGATCTGTTGGGGGTACGTAGGTATATATAGGAGGAAGGAGTACGTCGGTGGAGCGTCAGGGGGCCCACGAGGCAGGGGGCGCGCCCAGGGGGGCGCCCCCCGCCCTCGTGACCGCCTCTGGCACTTCTTGGAGTAGGGTCCAAGTCTCCTGGATCACGTTCGGTGAGAAGATCACGTTTCCGAAGGTTTCATTCCGTTTGGACTCCGTTTGATATTCCGTTTCTTCGAAACACTGAAATAGGCAAAAAACATCAATTCTGGGTTGGGCCTCCAGTTAATAGGTTAGTCCCAAAAAATAATATAAAAGTGGAAAATAAAGCCCATTATAGTCCAAAACAATAGATAAAGTAGCATGGAGCAATACAAAATTATAGATACGTTGGAGACGTATCAGTGTGCTTCCAACTTGCCTGCTCACGAAGACCTAGGGCTTTTTGAGGAAGCCCATCATTGGAATATACAAGCCAAGTTCTATAATGAAAAATTCCCACTAGTATATGAAAGTGACAACATAGGAGACTCTCTATCATGAAGATCATGGTGCTACTTTGAAGCACAAGTGTGGTAAAAGGATAGCAACATTGTCCCTTCTCTCTTTTTCTCTCATGTTTTTATCTTTTTGTGTGGGCTTCTTTTGCCTATTTTTTTATTTGGGCTTCTTTGGCCTCTTTTATTTTTCATAAAGTCCGGAGACTCATCCCGACTTGTGGGGGGATCATTGCTTCCATCATCCTTTCCTAACATGGGACAATGCTCTAAAATGATGATGATCACACTTCTATTTATTTACAACTCAAGAATTACAACTCAATACTTAGGACAAAATATGACTCTATGTGAATGCCTCCGGCAGTGTACCAGGATATGCGATGAATCAAGAGCGACATGTATGAAAGAATTATAAAGGTGGCTTTGCCAGAAATACGATGTCAACTACATGATCATGCAAAACCAATATGACAATGATGGAGCATGTCATAATAAACAGAACGTTGGAAAGTTGCAGGGCAATATATCTCGGAATGGCTATGGAAATGCCATAATAGGTAGGTATGGTGGCTGTTTTGAGGAAGATATAAGGAGGTTTATGTGTGATAGAGCGAATCGTATCACGGGGTTTGGATGCACCAGCGAAGTTTGCACCAACTCTCAAGGTGAGAAAGGGCAATGCACGGTACCGTAGAGGCTAGCAAATTGTGGAAGGGTAAGAGTGCGTATAATCCATGGACTCACATTAGTCATAAAGAACTCATATACTTATTGCAAAAGTTTATTAGCCCTCGAAGCAAAGTAGTACTACGCATGCTCCTAGGGGAAGGGTTGGTAGGAGTTAACCATCGCGCGATCCCAACATCCACTCATAAGGAAGGCAATCAAAGAACAACCCATGCTTCAAATTTGTCACACAACGTTCACCATACGTGCATGCTATGTGACCTGCCAACTTTAACACAAGTATTTCTCAATTTCACAATTACCCAACTAGAATGACTCTAACATTACCACCTTTATATCTCAAAACAATTATCAAGTATCAAATTTATCATAGTGTTTAATGCACTCTATATGATAGTTTTTATTATACCTATCTTGGATGCTCATCATTTCAAGACTAAAATTTTAACCAAAGCAAATTACCATGCTGTTATAAAAGACTCTCAAAATAATATAAGTGAAGCATGATAGATCAATAATTTCTACAAAATAAAACCACCACCGTGCTCTAAAAAGATATAAGTGAAGTACTAGAGCAAAATTATCTAGCTCAAAAGATATAAGTGAAGCACATAGAGTATTCTAATAAATTCCAATTCATGTGTGTCTCTCCAAAAGGTGTGTACAGCAAGGATGATTTGTGGTAAACTAAAAAGCAAAGACTCAAATCATACAAGACGTTCCAAGCAAAACACATATCATGTGGTGAATAAAAATATAGCATCAAGTAAAGTTACCGATGGACGAAGACGAAAGAGGGAATGCCTTCCGGGGCATCCCCAAGCTTAGGCTTTTGGTTGTCCTTGAATTTTACCTTGGGGTGCCTTGGGAATCCCCAAGCTTAGGCTCTTGCCACTCCTTATTCCACAATCCATCAAATCTTTACTCAAAACTTGAAAACTTCACAACACAAAACTCAACAGAAAATCTCATGAACTCCGTTAGTACAAGAAAACAAACCACCACTTTAAGGTACTGTAATGAACACATTCTTTATTTATATTGGTGTTAAACCTACTGTATTCCAACTTCTCTATGGTTCATACCCCCCGATACTAGCCATAGATTCATCAAAATGAGCAAACAACACACGAGAAGCAGAATCTATCAAAAACAGAACAGTCTGTAGCAATCTGTAACTTTCAAATACTTCTGGAACCCCAAAAATTCGACAAAATTAGGAAGTCCTAGATAATTTGTCTATTAATCTTCTGGAAAAAGAATCAACCTAAAATCACTCTCTATTAAAAAATGGCAACTAATCTCGTGAGCGCTAAAGTTTCTGTTTTTTACAGCAAGATCATAAAGACTTCACCCAAGTCTTCCCAAAGGTTCTACTTGGCACAAACACTAATTAAAACATAAAACCACATCTAACCAGAGTCTATATGAATTATTTCTTGAATAACAGCAAGGAAAAATATTGGGTTGTCTCCCAACAAGCGCTTTTCTTTAAAGCCTTTTAGCTAGGCATTGATAATTTTAATGATGCTCACATGAAAGACAAGAATTGAAGCGCAAAGAGAGCATCATGAAACACGTGACAAACACATATAATTCTATCATACTTCCTATGCATAGGCATATTATAAGCAAACAAATTTGCAAGGCAAGCAAAAACTAGCATATGCAAGGAAGAAGAAAGAGACGATAGCAATCTCAACATGACGAGAGGTAATTTAGTAAGATAATAATTTCTACGACCATATTTTCCTCTCTCATAATAATTACATGTAGGATAATAGGAAAATTCAACAAAATAGCTATCACATAAAATATTATCAACACGATCCACATGCATGTGAAGTTGACACTCTTCCAAAATAGTGGGATTATCATTAACTAAAGTCACGACCTTTCCAAACCCACTTTTATCAAAAATACCATAAGATTGAACATTCTCCAAATATGTGGGATCTAAAGTTGACACTCTTCCAAACCCACTTTCAATATTATTTCAAACACTATTATCAATCTCATATTCTTCATGGGGCTTAAATAAATTTTCAAGATCATAAGAAGAATCACCCCAATCATGATCATTGCAACAAGTAGTAGACATAACAAAACTACCATCCCCAAGCTTAGGGTTTTGCATATTATTAGCACAATTGACATCAAGAGAATTTATAATAAAATCATTGCAATCATGCTTTTCATCGAAGGAACTATCAAGTATGGGTGCAATAGCAACAATCTCATGTTTAACATAAGGAACTATAGCAAACTCATCTTCATAAATATTGGCATCATGGCCACAAGAATAGCAAGCATCATGTTCATCAAGGGATATTTCAATCAAATCATCGGAATCATAATTATCTATAGATTCATGCATTCATTATTTTCTTCCAAAGCAACGGTCATTCTCTCAATAAATTCCTTAACATAGGCATTATGAACATAGTTTTCATAGCAATATTTAAGTATGTCGGAATTTTCAGATTTGTAGAGAGTAATATCATACTTTTCAATCAAAGAAGCAACTTCATGAACACCCTTAAAAACGACAAATTCTTCAATTTGTTTGATATCATAGTAACTATAAACACCCTTTCCATAAGAAGATAAGATTTCATTATCATTAAACTCACATAGGTAGGGAAGGTGTTTTTTAGGGTTCTTAGAGCAACAAGTAAAATCATAAATTTCACAAAGATTCCAAGAATAGCATAGCAAACTATTTACTTGATACCATAAGAGCTTCCCCTTTTCAGACAAACGGTGACGCACAAAATGAGCATGCTCATGTAAAGATTTCACATCAACTAGGCTAGTTGGGGTTTTAGCATGAGCTCATAAGGATCGAAGATGATCCAAGTAGAACACTTTAAGTGGATCCATATCAATAGATTTTTAGGAAGCAAAGATGCAAGCAAATAGAAGGCGCGTGGAAACACAAACAAAAAGACATACGGGAAGAAGGCGAAGAAAAGGCAAAGTCAAAGGTGAAGTGAGGGAGAGGAAATCGAGAGGCAAATGGAAAATAATGTAATGCAAGGGATAAGAGTTTGTGATGGGTACTTGGTATGTCTTGACTTGTGCGTAGACTCCCCGGCAACGGCGCCAGAAATCCTTCTTTGCTACCTCTTGAGCTTGTGCTGTTTTTCCCTTGAAGAGGAAGGGTGATGCAGCAAAGTAGCATAAGTATTTCCCTCAGTTTTGAGAACCAAGGTATCAATCTAGTAGGAGGCTACACGCAAATCCCTCGTACATGCACAAACAAATAAAAACCTTGCAACCAACGCGATAAAGGGGTTGTCAATCCCTTCACGGCCACTTGCAAAAGTGAGATCTGATAGAGATAATAAGATAAATATTTTTGGTATTTTTATGATATAGATTGGAAAGTAAAGATTGCAAAATAAAGTAGATCGGAAACTTATATGATGGAAAATAGACCCGGGGGCCATAGGTTTCACTAGTGGCTTCTCTCAAGATAGCATAAGTATTACGATGGGTGAACAAATTACTGTCGAGCAATTGATAGAAAAGTGCATAGTTATGAGAATATCTAGGCATGATCATGTATATAGGCATCACGTCCGCGACAAGTAGATCAAAACGATTCTGCAGCTACTACTATTACTCCACACATCGACCGCTATCTAGCATGCATCTAGAGTATTAAGTTCATAAGAACAGAGTAACGCATTAGGCAAGATGACATGATGTAGAGGGATAAACTCAAGAATATGATATAAACCCCATCTTTTTATCCTCGATGGCAACAATACAATACGTGCCTTGCTGCCCCTGCTGTCGGTGGGAAAGGACACTTCAAGATTGAACCCAAAGCTAAGCACTTCTCCCATTGCAAGAAAGATAAATCTAGTAGGCCAAACCAAACTGATAATTCGAAGAGACTTGCAAAGATAAATGGTCATACATAAAAGAATTCATAGGAGATTCAAATATTGTTCATAGATAATCTTGATCATAAACCCACAATTCATTGGATCTCGACAAACACACCGCAAAAAGAATTACATGGAATAGATCTCCAAGAAGATCGAGGAGAACTTTGTATTGAGATCCAAAGAGAGAGAAGAAGCCATCTAGCTAATAACTATGGACCCGAAGGTCTGTGGTAAACTACCCACACTTCATCGGAGAGGCTATGGTGTTGATGTAGAAGCCCTCCATGATCGATTCCACCTCCGGCGGAGCGCCGGAAAAGGCCCCAAGATGGGATCTCAGGGGTACAGAAGGTTGCGGTGGTGGAAATAGGGTTTCGTGGTGCTCCTAGATGTTTTCAGGGTATATGAGTATATATAGGCGAAGGAAGTTGGTCAGGGGAGCCATGAGGGGCCCATGAGGGTGGGGGGCGCGCCTACCCCCCCTGGGCGTGCCTCCCTGCCTAGTGCCCACTTCGTTTCTTTCTTGACGTCCACTCCAAGTCTCCTGGATTGCGTTTGTTCCAAAAATAACTCTCCCGAAGTTTTCATTCTGTTTGGACTCCGTTTGATATTCCTTTTCTGCGAAACACTGAAATGGGCAAAAAACAACAATTAGGACTGGGCCTCCGGTTAATAGGTTAGTACCAAAAATAATATAAAAGTGTATAATAAAGACCATTAAACATCCAAAACAGGTAATATAATAGCATGGAACGATCAAAAATTATAGATACGTTGGAGACGTATCACTTGTGCATTTCTTGCTTCCCATGAACTGTAAACCTCTAGAACCCTGCCGTGGAACACCACATACCACTTGTCCTAGCATTGCAGAAGAGCAATAGTTCAAGCAACAAGCAATGGAGTAAAAGAGCAATGGTAAGCATGCATGATCATACGACATAACAAGTTCAACCTAGCACTACTATGGTGTCATCCAACCACCACATTCAAAAGAGGGTGTAATCCTACCATCGCAAGTTCGACATCTATGTGAGGGCTTAGTATATACCAACTCACTGAAATATACAGACCATCAAAAAGTTTTCAAGCCCTAACTACACAAAATATACATCATCTCCATCGCCATCGCCGTCGAGGATCATGCACGCGGTAACCATCACCAGATACAACACTAGTAGTAGTGCTTGCCCAGCCAACTCCTGAGCCAGAGCACGCTGTGAGTGTTTGGCATGGCAACAAATCCAATGCCTTGGTATCGGTACTAAAATCGGCAGATCTCAGGTAGGGGGTCCCGAGCTGAGATCTTGGTATGACAGTAACAGAAGAATAGGGACATGGTAATTACCCAGGTGCAGACCCTCTCGAAGAGGTAAAACCCTATGTCCTCCTCTTATTACATTGATTGTGGATGGGGAACAAAGTACAAGATGATCTACCTTCAGACCGTATGTATGAGTTCTAACCTCTAAACATTGAAATTGTGCCCTCTACATACTAAACCCCTCGACTTATATAGGCACCGGGGGTATTTAGGGTTTACACACGGCTGGTTACAACCCTAAGGATAAACATGTTGATCCTTCAAATACACCTTGAAGTGTACGCCAAGTCTTCGGAGAACTCCATATGGATTACGCAAAGGGTTAGAGCATGCGTGGACCATTATTCAATTGTTGGTGGGTCCTCGGCCCGACCCATGAATGGCAGGCCGACGTGGTGTGCACCTCCTAATCCATGACACCGTTAGTAGCCCCTAAACTAGTCTTCAAGCGGAGGACCTTTGGCTCCTTCCTCGGGGCAACTTCACTATTTTGGTCTTTGGCTTTGTTGGCGAGTTCTGTCTTCCACATCGGATCTTGAATCTGAGGATATGCACGGATCCGATGTCTTCTTGGCCTTCTCTTTGATTGTAGTCATGTGTTTATACAATGATTTACTCCAGGCAATAAGGGATATCTTTTAACAAGGCCCTTTTCGGCACAACTTATTTTCCGACGGGGCCGAAGTCTCCTTTAGCTTAGCCATGAAGGCTTGCCACGTGGGAGTGGTGCAATGACTGGGTCAAATCCTGGCAACTTTTTCGATCGAGAACTGAAACGTCACAACTTATGGTAGAGCCGAGTCATCTCGTCAACAGTCATTACTGGACATAACCGGGCCCAAGGCTGTTTCTATTGGCACATCTTATCAATAAAGAGATCGCGCTATGGATGTCTAGCGATATCATCATTAAAACGCTTTAGTCCTCGTGCACATATACTGCACGATGTATCGAGAACCGACAATTTTTACTACAAGGTGGGGTGACCGCTGGCCTTTTATTGACCTATAAAATGGGAAACGGTAAATTGATTTTACACACGCTCTCATTCCCCACTTCTTCGCCAAGAAATTCATGCAAGCTCAAGCGCTCCAAGATCCCCTTTTAGATCCAGTTCTCCCCTCCCTTTCTCCACCGCAAGAGATGGCCCACATGGGGAAGGATGCTGCTGCTCTAGCGTCTGAGGACACCAACAAAAGGTGGCAGTGGTTGCACTCCACCGTCACCACCGGCACCATTACAGAACTCCAGGACAGCAGTATCTTCCTATCACGGCCAAATGCTGATCCCTCATAGGTACGGGCGGGGTCCGCTCGACTTCCGCCATTCCCTCTCCTCGTCAAGGGGAGTGGGAGGTCTTTGTCTCCCACCTCATCCGAGGTCTGGGTTTTCCCCTCCACCCCTTCGTACAGGGCCCCATGTTCTATGACAGGCTTGATTTCCATATTCTAGCCCCAAACTCCATCCTCCATATCGCCACCTTTATAACTTTCTGTGAAGCCTTCCTCCACATTGAGCCCCACTTCGGGTTATGGTTCAAGGTGTTTTGTGTCAAGCCTCATAACAGCGGCTCCCAAGTTGCAGATTGTGGCATGGCCATGGGCAGTAAGCTTACCAATGTTATCTGGCCAGAGGGTACATTTGTTGAAACGGTGAAGCTCTGGCAACATGAGTGGTTTTATGTGGCCGATCAGCCATTTGGAAACTCAGGGGAGGTCCCCGCCTTCTCGGCGGAGCCTCTGAGGAGACTGTCCTCCTGTACAGACAAGAATCTCAATTGGGGGCACCAGAAGGAGGTGAAGGCGATCTAGTGCAAGCTAAAGGCCGTGGTTGACATGGGTGTCAGTCTGGTGGACGTGCTCCAGATGATGCTCCATCGTCGGATCCTTCCGCTCCTATCCGAGCTACTCCAATGTGGAGGTACAAGTCGGAGGATGAAGTGGTGATCCAAAGGTTTTTCTCAGGAGTGGACCTCAGTGAGATATGGAAACTCCTATTCAAGCCCAAGAAGAATACTTTCCCCTCCAGGGCCGAGGACATTGGTTTAAGCCATGCCAACCTAATCGCCGAGGTAACCTTCATTCTTTGGTTCGCTTATTCATTTTTCCGCTACTTCTCCTTTAAGTGAGTGGTTGGCTTTGTGCCTTCCATACAAGTTTGCTGAGTATATAAGCAATTTTTGATTAAATTAATCCCGGAAATAGTAATGATCATGGCATTGATAAAATTAACAACATACTGATTACAATCTAGATAAGCATGCACTACTGGAGGATGCTGCTAACTCGACACTACGATCAGAGACCCTTTAACGAAACTATGTGCGATGCAATAATAGCAAACGGTGGTGTAAAAAACCCGTCAAAAAAGGTGCAAAACATTTGAGATGATGGATGCATCAAACACGGTTCAGATTTAAGTTGCGTGTGCGATGCAGGGCATACGGTTCAGTTCAATTAACTGTTTGCGATGAGGAGGAACAAACGAAACGGGAAACCAGATGAAGGTGTGTGCAATATACAACATACGGTTCACTCAGATGAACTATTTGTGATTAGGCAACGCAAAAGAAACGGTCAACCATATCAAGGTGTGTGCGATATACGGCATGCGGTTTACTCGGATGAACTATTTGTGTTAATATAAGAGAACATAAACGGTTCAATATAACAAGATGTGTGTGATACGCGGCAAACAGGTCTGTAATCAGAAATATGTGCGAAGGCCGATAATAACACAAAGATTGCTTCTAATAAGACGTATGTGATATGCTTTGTCTACACAACATCTATTGGGCATTGGGGGATAGGCGGTCATCCGGGCACGCCATAAGGATGGGAAGAGGCATCCTATATCAGCAAGGACTAGCTGTTCCACCAATAGATCATCTAAGAGAACTCTCAAGTTAAGTGTGCTCAGGCTGGAGCAGCCATCAGATAGGTGACTGGACTGGATGGGAAGTTGACTTGATGTTAAATTAAATAGGATGGGTCATATAGGTCAAATTAAATGACCTCTATGATCCATCCCATCAGTTAAATTAACCTCAAGGTCCTTGTTTTCTTAACACATGTTAAATAAGGTCTACAACATTACTTGTTGACAATGTGTGATACGTGGCATACAGTTGATCCATCCGACCTGTTTGTGATGGAATAAACCGTGTGTATTGTGGGCAAACACTTGCTAGTATACAACCATTTGCGATTGATGAATTCATCACCGACGGGTTCCCTAGTGTAGTCCGTCTTCATCTGATCATCATCTACTTCTTATGCTAGCTCGATGTTCCTTATATCCTAAGTTCCTATTAATTGATGGCATTTTATGAACACACCACCGTTTTCCGCCATTTCCTCACCTGTTTCCCGCCACCCAATGATATTGCGCATAAACCTAGGCGGCGCACGACGCACAGAGGCAACAAGCGCAACCTGTAGCATATCCACCTTTTCCAAGCATGCCAACCCACCAAATCGCCGCGAGGCTACAGCTCGCCACACAATATGATCGATGGCACGCCGCAGATCAAGCTAGGTGCATCCGCTCCGATAGGCTGCGGCTCGCCGCATGACGAGACCGTTGGAGCACCACAGAGCGAGAGGCGTGGCGCGCCGCACAGCAAGAGCGGATCCATCGGCGCATGCATGCTGTCCGTAGGGCGTCATAGCTGGGTACACATCCCGTCAGTACCCCCATTCCTCGCCAGAGTGGGCAGAGGCCCTCTACGCCATACTTGCACCAGAGATCGGCCGCGTCGTACTTGCACTGGACGGCTGCTGCGCCGTTCGCATGGGTCGCGCCGTTCGCCTTGTCCGTAGCCCGCTCGCTGCCAACATGCTGGTCGGTAGGCTCGACCACCTCCTTGGCCCAGGTGTCCACCTGGATGCTGTAGAGGAACATGGCTGTCGCATCCTCGAGCTGCTGATCTCTGATGAAATAGCCAACTTGGAGCTCGAGATCGTGCTCCAGATGTACCGCGAGCGTGTCGACCGCTTGGACAAACGCCTGCACGAGTTCAGGCAGAGCCAAGAGCTACCATAGGCAAGGGCTGCTGGTCATGGTCTCATGGACGCGTTTTATTTTGTTGAGTCGTTTCGATTTGGATAGCAATGTATTCACAATAGTCATAGTATTGCTCTATTCCAATGTGTGTACTCTGTTTTCCGTTCTTATATGTTCTATTTCAATGTGTGTATAAACACTTTTCATTCTGTATATGGGGATGATAACATCTAGATTCAAATTAGTATACAAAAACAGATAGAAAATGGAATTCATAATATATATATATATATATATATATATATATTAATTGTTCATTAGTTCATCACATAATATATATAATATCATCACATATACGTGATGATACTTAACTACTAGGTATAATGCATAAAACTAAAAACGAACAATACTAAAACTAATAATCCCTCCTGGGGGCAGTATTCCGGCAGCCCCTCACTAGCAGCTCCCTGGTGCGCGGCGTCTTCCCAGCGCGGAGGCAGTACTCCGCCTCCTCCGCCTCGCAGCGCTTGACGTATCGATCTGCCTCTTGCTAGCGGACGAGGGGGAACGATCTTGCCATTTCGTTGGGCGCCCACCGGAGCTCCTCGTCGGTGGCACACTGGATCTTATCGATCCACCTCCACGCAGCGATGAGGCGCCTAGCGCCTTTGACCTTCCTCGCGAAGTACCCATCTTCATACACCTCCTTCGCACAACGACGCGCCCGCCCCCAAAGCTCCACCACCTTCTTTTTCCAGGCGGCATCACGAGCTTCACAGGCCGCCTGGTACCTGGCTTCCTCCTCCGCCATCTCCTTCTTGAACGCCAATTGCCTGGCTTTCTCAGCCGTCCGCAGCGACTTCCACAGATAAAGATTGTACTGTCCCCAAAACCAATCCAATGTTGGGGGGTCCAGCGCAACCTCGTCCAGTGGTGCGTAGGGGTCCTCGTTGCTGCTCTTCGAGTGACCATTCTCGGGGGACGGTGACTCCTCGTCGGCACGTGGCCAGATCGGCGGCGCCATGGCAAAGATTTGAGAGAGAGAGAGAGAAGGCGAGCGAGGTGAGGATGCAGAGATGAGAATGCAAGCGGGACAATGTGAGCAAGGTAATATTTTTTGGCGGCCAGAATCTGGATCGACGGGAATAGTACACACGCTCGTCGCCGGAATTTACGAGTACTGTAGTTTGAATTACACACGATTCCCGCAGCAAAATTCATGTGTGAACATAATAGCTGACGATTTCCAATACAAAACCGTGTCTGATTAATAACCCCCGCCACTCACCTTCCAAACCTCGAGGCGCCAAATAGAGTGCCAATCGTGTGGGGGCCGGTTGTATTGCCAGATCTTTACATTTTCTTTTTTGAACACCAGATATTTACATCGTTTGTTGATTTTTTAACTCACACAGAAGTACACAAAAATATGTTTTTTCAAACCGTTATGGTTAGCCATTGCATGTAGATGTAGTTCAAATTTCAATTACGGTCACTAAATGGCTAGAAAATCACTTAAATGTCTTTAAAAGGTCAAATGACCCCTAGAATTTTAAATTTTCACATGCAGTTATAGTAGTGCACGTTCAACGTATAAAAAATTTGACAGCCGTAAGAGGAAGCTATCTCCCGTTCATCATCAAACGTGCATTGTTCCCTCTCGGAACCACGAGCCTTCTAGTGAGTTGCTCCGGTTTGTGAGGGGTCTGTGTCCAAACTTTTGTCAAACACACCAATTTTTTTACCACATCATCTTGGCGGCATGACATTACATCCAGCAAGGTTTCATGTTTTTCTGATCATTTTTATTTTTTTGGAATTAAAATGCCATGACACTCCATGCATGTGTCCATGCCGTTAGACCAATATGTTTGAAAATTCCTTCTAATTTAATGCACATGGAATTAACTCGCACACAAGTACACAAATATGATTTTTCAAACCGTTATGGTTAGTCGTTGCATGTACATGTAGTTCAAATTTGAATTACGGTCATTAAATGGCTAGAAAATCACTTAAATGTATTTATAAGGTCAAATGATCCTTGAAATGTTTCCAATTTTTCACATGACAGTTGTATTAGTGCACGTTAATCATAGAAAAAAATTTGAAGGCTGTAAGAGGAAGCTATCTCCCATTCGTCATCAAATATGCATTGTCCCCTCTCGGAACCACGAGCTTTCTAGTGAGTTGCTCGGTTTGTGAGGGGCGTGTGTCCAAACTTTCGTCCAACATGCCAATTTTTCTACCACATCATCTTGGTGGCATGACATTACATGAAGCAAGGTTTCATGTTTTTCTGATCATTTTTAAACCTTTTGGAATTAAAATGCCATGGCACTCCATGCATGTGTCCATGTCGTGAGACCAATATGTTTAAATATTCCTTCTAATTTACTGCACCTGGAATTAACTCGCACAGAAGTACACAAATATGAATTTTCAACCATTATGGTTAGCCGCTGCATGTACATGTAGTTCAAATTTGAATTACAGTCATTAAAGGGCTAGAAAATCACTTAAATGTCTTTAAAAGGTCAAATGACCCCTGAAATTTTCCAAATTTTCACATGACAGTTGTATTAGTGCACGTTAAACGTAGAAATTTTTTGAAGGCCGTAAGAGGAAGCTATCCCCCGTTTGTCATCAAACATGCATTGTTCCCTCTTGGAACCACGAGCCTTCTAGTGAGTTGCTCCGGTTTGTGAGGGGTGTGTGTCCAAACTTTTGTCAAACAGGCCAATTTTTTTACCACATCATCTTGGTGACATGACATTACATCAAGCAAGGTTTCATGTTTTTCTGATCATTTTTTAATTTTTTGGAATTAAAATACCATGGCACTCCATGCATGTGTCCATGCCATTAGACCAATATGTTTGAAAATTCCTTCTAATTTACTGCACATGGAATTAACTTTCACACAAGTATACATATGCGATTTTTCAAACCGTTATGGTTAGCCGTTGCATGTACATGTAGTTCAAATTTGAATTACGGTCATTAAATGGCTAGAAAATCACTTAAATGTCTTTAAAAGGTCAAATGACCCCTAAAATTTTACAAATTTTCACATGACAGTTGTTTTAGTGCACATTAAATGTAGAAAAAAATTGAAGGCCGTAAGGGGAAGCTATCTCCCGTTCGCCATCAAACATGCATTGTTCCCTCTCGGAACCACGAGCCTTCTATTGAGTTGCTTCGATTTGTGAGGGGTGTGTGTCCAAACTTTCGTCAAACATGCCAATTTTTTACCACATCATCTTGGTGGCATGACATTACATCAAGCAAGGTTTCTTGTGTTTCTGATATTTTTTTTATTTTTTTTTGGAATTTAAATGCCATGGCACTCCATGCTTAATTGTGTCATAGCCATTAGACCAATATTTTTGAAAATTCCTTCCAATTTAGTGCACATGGAATTAAATCGCATACAAGTACACAAAATATGAATTTTCAAACCGTTATGGTTAGCTGTTGCATGTACATGTAGTTCAAATTTGAATTATGGTGATTAAATGGCTAGAAAATCACTTAAATGTCTTAAAAGGTCAAATGACCCCTGCAATTTTCCAAAATTTGACATGACAGTTATATTAGGACTACAAATCTTCTCACACATTTAAAACACCATCTGTTGCCACTTTACTCCAAATTCGTTTGTATAGCACTGACGCGTACCAGTGATGTACTACGCATGTAGTAGGTAGATCTACTCACATAGCTAGTACTGCTAAGACAGAAATAAACAGGAGCGAGGTAAGCAAGTTATACCCTACAATCAGCCAGGCAGAAGCCACCGTCGTGGCATCCTTAGTGGCCTTCTTCTTGGCTTCGAGTTTCTCGGCGGCGACACGGTCGGTTTCATTGGAGGTGGACATGATGACAAGGACATATATAGACGATGCAACGGACATGGACAAACGGCGGCGAGCAGTCACATAGGAGGCGCTCCCTAAAAACCTAATCACCCCTCTCCCATACATGATATGTAGAGGGGGGCTTTTGGAGGTCTCTCTCTTGTCAACCGTCTACATGGTGGATAGGATGGGACACCAGCGGCAGCAGTAGAAAAAGGAACGATAGCGGGACGGGTGCGCGTGGTGGCAGATACAATTTGTTGCGGCGGCTAGGGTTGGCGGACGACTCACATATATAGGCGTGACCGCGTGGAGAGATGTGGGATGGATCCACGTCTGAGTCGATGACAACTCATAGTCCAATGTCTCAGATCATGGCCTGTCTGTCAAAGACTATCCGTTCCTGGTCGGCAAAATAAGCACATAGGTGTGAGCTCGGCTCGGCTCATTTCCACAACCTGCGGCATCGTGATGAGGCAAGGCGTGGCAAGGTGTCACATCCATAGAATTTGGTTGTAGATAGTAGCATTGCATCCATGCATCATGTTAAAATTTCAAATGAAGTTGAAATGGGGCTTGATCCAAACCCTAGCACCAAATGAATTCAAATAGGATCAAATAAAATCCTTTTCAATAATTCCAACATGTCCTCTGGAAAAGTTCATGATTTTCGATAAAGGTGAAAACCTCTGGCAAAAATGATCCACATATTTCTAGGCCATTTCTAGACTTTTGCATTAAATCGTTATGTATTTGAATTTGGGCATTTAATTGCTATAACAATTTTAAATGCTCAAATAATTCTGGAACTAAATATGGGTTGTTGGAAATAATTCAACAGGTCCTCATCATTTGTTTCAGGATTTTTAGATGAGGTTTAGTATTTTTACTAAATCAAAACAATTACAAAAAATAGAAAGAGAAAGAAAGAGAGAGAAAGGAACTTACCTGGCATGGCCCACCTGGCCTGGTACTGTTGCAGCCCAGCTGGGAAAAGCCAGCCCAGCCCACCTGGCCCTTCCCTGTCGTCTTCCTCCCCCTCGCCCCGAAGCAGCTCGGTGGCGAGCGCGTGTGCCGCCGCGCGTGGCCACACGCCGGCCACCTCCAGGCTGCCTGCCTGCGCCTCGACCCCCCCTGGAGATGCCACGCACCCCCTCCAGGCTCCCTCACTCTCCCTCGCTCCTTCCCCCCTCCTCTGCTCTCTCCCTCTCTGCCCGAGCACGCCGTTGCCGCCGCTCACTGCCGCTGCGCCCACCGCCGTTCCCTTGCACCGTGGCTGTGAACCCGAGCTCCGCCAGGACCCCAAGCCCCTCTACGTCGACCCACTGAAGCCAGGATGCCCCAAAGACGACGCCACAGCGTTTCTTCCCCGTCCATGGCCGCCGGATGCCGTCGCCGATTTGTTTGATCCCGCCCGTCCTCGAGCCCTCTGGGCATCCCCTTCCACTCTAGGTGAGCTCCTCGTCGTTTCGCCCCAAGTTCTGTTGCCCCGCTCGTCCGCTAGCTCTAGCGCCACCCTGGCCGAAAGCTTGCTCGCCGCCGGCCCTGTCGCCACAGCCGCTGTAGCCACTGAAGCTTGCGCCTGAGCATTGCCCCATGCTCAGCACGCTTCTAGGAGCCGGGCGCGTCCACCCGTTCGTCCTGCTGCGCCTCGTAGCACCGTCTCGAAGCACCTCCGAGCTCCGGCCGCCGCCGCGAGCTTGCTCCGGCGAGCTCCGGCCACCCCGCGCCCTCCCGCGTGCCTCCCCTGGATGCGCGCGAGCAAGGGAAACCTTCTGATTGCCTTGGCTTGGCCCAACACCACCTGTAGCGCCACTCTGGCAACCCTCCGCCGTGTTTTGAGGTCGCCGCCGGCCATTCTCCGGTGTGCTGACGTGGTCGGATTAGATTAGTCTAATTACTGTGTTTAGTCAAAGCTCATTCGCTGACAGGCGGGCCCCTCCTTAACTAACCACAGGGTCATTCCCTGTTTAATTTAAGCTAATGCCCGTGGCCCCACCGGTCAGTTTGACCTTGCCACCTCAGTGTTGACCTGACCCCACAAGTCTGTGACCCAGACAGCACTGTGTCACTGACCAGTGGTCCCCACTGGTCAGGTTTGACCTGGGTCAACGCAGTTGACTCGCTGACGTCACAGTGATGCAGTGCTGACGAAGTAAAGCCTTTCTGGAATGAAAATAAATCAGAAATGATTTATAAATTTCAGAAAATGATCTGAAATTCTAAAATTCATAGAAATTCAAGCGTAACTCCAAATTAATTAATTTATATATGAAAAATGATCAGAAAAATCCAATCTATCCATCTGTACCATTTTCATGCATGTTAGAACAATTTATAGCTGCTGTTTAGGACAAATCATATAAATGGCATTTGAATAATCACATATGGAGTTGAATTTGAATCTTTGGTTCAAACCAACTTCATTTAAGCTGGTTGCTAGTTGCATTAGCTCAAATCACATCATATTGCCATGTCACATTCATGCATCATATTGTCGCATTGCATTGATTGTGTTCTTCCTTGTTTGTCGGTGTTTGTCCCTTCTCAATAGACGTGGTTCCGACGACGTGATCGATGGCACAGATGAAGAACTATACTATCTTCAGAAGTGCCAGGCAAGCAAAACCCCCTTGTTCATTCCGATACAATCCCACTCTCTCGCTTCTGCTCTCTTTTTACTGCATTAGGACAACCACGATACATGTTTTACATGCTGCGGTAGTTGAACCCCTTTATCCTCTGCATGACCTGTCATTGCCACAGTAAATAGATGAAACCCACTAGCATGAGTAGGAGTTGTTTGAGCCCTGATGTGCCTACTCATTCATGTTTGTTTGTCATGCCTGCTGCTGCTTAGAGTTGAGTCAGGTCTGATTCATCGGGGATGAATTGGAGGTGTGTAAACATGTCCTACTGAGTGTGAGCTAAGTGTGTGAACCCGATTTGGTAAAGGTAGCGGTGAGAGGCCATGTAGGAGTACATGGTGGGTTGTCTCATTGAAACCGTCCTCAGGAACTGAGTTCTGTGTTTGTGATCCATGAACAGATACTACCACGCATTGGAATGCTTAAGTGCCCCTCTCGACTTATTAATCAACCTGATCTCTGTCCAGGAGTTGCAACTAGTTTCTGGTGTTTGTAGGTAGTGTTAGTAGTCTACCAAGTGGCACCCGGTACAGGTGGGCTTGGGACAGACTAGGCACAGTGGCCCGGTGTACCAAGTAGCACCCGGATGGTGGACTTGGGAACCCTGCACACATCGTTTGGGGCCGTGAGCGACACCCCGGCCGGATCTCCTTGCGGATGGAACCCGAATAGGCGATAAACCTGGACGAGAGACTTGTGTGGTTAGTCAGGTCATGGCCGACTCCCTCGCCAGGCTTCCGCTTGAAGGTTGCCGAGATACACGGGGTGTACATGGCGGTAAGTGGCGAGAGCGTGTGTGAAGAAGTACACCCCTGCAGGGTTAATATGATCTATTCGAATAGCTGTGTCCGCGGAAAAGGACTTCTGGGTTGCCTATACAGTTCATAGACAAGTGAAAGTGGATACTCTAAAATACGCAAGATAAGCGTGAGTGCTATGGATGGCGTTCTCGTAGGGAAACGGGAGCGGATCCATAGTGGTGTATTGGTTTGGTGAATATGTGGACTCGTGTGTGCCACCTCAAAAGAGTTACTTGCAGTCGTAGTTTAGGATAGCCACCGAGTCAAAGCTGGCTTGCTGCAGTTAAACCCCACCATCCCCTTTGTTGATAATGATGCATATGTAGCTAGTTCTGATGTAAGTCTTGCTGGGTACATTTGTACTCACGATGCTTAATTTATGTTTTTGCAGAGAGACTTCAGTCTCGCTAGTAGTTCCACATGGACTTCTACGTTTAGCTTGTTACCTCAGCTACGATCTTGTGCCCTCGGCAGGGTCTAGTAGATAGTTAGGCTTCTCAGCCTTTTTCATTTATAGATGTCTATACTCAGACATGTTGAGCTTCCGCTTGTGTTTTGACTTGTATGCTCTGAATGTTGGGTCATGAGACCCATGTTTGTAATATCTCGCTCCTCGGAGCCTATTGAATAAAATACTTGAGATGTTGTCACATCCCTAGCTCTACCTTGGCCTTGTACTAGCTTGGTTGCTGCATCATGTTTAAATTCAAATGAAATTTGAACTGAGGAATTCAGAAGCCTCAAAACCCTAATTAAAAGAAGGGCAAGCAACCCTTAAATTGCATTCTGTGAATCCAAAATGCCCTAAAAATAGTTTTGTGAATTTTGGCAAGGGTTATACATCAAACCAAAATTCTGGAATATTTTTAAGGAATTATTTGGTCTCTGAATTTAAATCAATAATCTATTTGAATTTGGGGATATATCCATAATATATAATGAATATATTTTCAAATGCTTTGAAATATTTTATGTACTTTTGGAATAGTCCAGAGAGGTAACATAAAATATTTCAGAATGTTTTGGCACTGTATGAAATTATTTTGAATTTGAAAACAGTGGCAAAATAAAATAAAAAGGGAAACAGAACTGAAAATTTTAAAAAAAAAGAACATTACTCACCAGGGCCACTTACCTGCGCGGCCAGCCCACCTGGCAGCCCACTGGCCGGCCCAGCACTGTGCTGGCCCGTGCCAGCCACCTGCTTCCTCTCGCCAGGCAGGCAGAGAGGAGCACGCCGGCGCGCGCGCGGGCGCCACGCCACCAGGCTGCCTGCCTGCGTCGCCTGGCCACCGCGACGCCTCGCGTCTTCTCCCCGGCGCCGCCCCGACTCCCTGGACCCCCTCGCTCTCTTCCTCTCCCTCGTTCCCCTCCTCTGTCTCGTTCTCTCACGCTCCACCGAACACGCCCACCGCCGCCGTTCGCCGTTGCCGCAACCACCGCCGTCCCGACAATGCCCCGAGCCGCTCCCAAGCTCCTGCGCCTCGTCACCAACCCCCTCACCGAGCCACACGACCGAAAGAGCCCCGGAGCGCCGCCCCGATGTTTTCCCCCTCGTCGGCTACCGAGGATCGCCGTCGTCAAATTCGTCGCCGCTCGTCCTTCCCCGAGCTCGCCGTTCATCCCACGGTCATCTACGTGAGCTTCTGATCATCCTCCCCCTCTCCGTTCCCTCTCTGGCACGCCGTAGCCGCCTCGCGCCTCTCGCCCGACTGCGCCGCCGCCTGCACTCGTCGCCGGTGATGCTCCGGTGACCATTTGGTCCCGGGCATCGCGTCAACACGCTCCCCGCATCGCGTAGAGGCCGTAGGTGCTAGCGCCACGCCGACTAGGCCACCGCAGCCCCGCGCACGAGCTGGCCGAGCTTCAGCCTCCGCCTGGCCTCGTCGCCGGCGAAGCTCCGGCCACTCCCCGGCCAAGCCACCACCATGGCTGGGTGCGGGCGATCACCAGCTGCCCGTAGCTGCCCTCCGCGCAGCAAATGGCGCCCTGTGGGCGAATCCCGCAGCACGCCGCCGCGTCTGTCCTCGCCGGCGGCTAAACGCCGGCGGGTTGACCGCTCCGACCGGCGGGGGTTTGACCTCTCTCTCTCACTGACGTGTGGGCCCAGGCGCCTGCTTAATTAGTATTAGGTTAATTAGTGTTAATTAATTTAGTTAATTAGGTGAGCCATTGACATGCGGGCCCCGCTCGGCTAACTAAGTTAGTTAGGGCTAACTAACCCAGTTAGTTGACTGGGTCACTGACCAGTGGACCCCACTGGTCAGGTTTGACCAGGAGCAGCGTCTGTTGACCTGCTGACGTCATAGTGATGCAGTGCTGACACAGTAACTCTTTTTCTGTATTTATTCTTATATAGGAAATTCCAGAAAATTGTAAAAACTTCTAAAAATCATAGAAAATTAACCGTAACTCCAAATTTAATAAATTATATATGAAAAATTATCAGAAAAATTCAAGGAATCCATCTGTACCATTTTCATGCATGTTAGAACAACTTATCACTACTGTTTAGAGCAAATGAAGTGAATGGCATTTAAATAATCATATATGGAGTTTGAATTTGAATCTTGTATTCAAACCAACTTCATTTAATCTGGTTTTAGATGCATTAGCCCAAAACACATTCATTTTGCCATGTCATAGCATGCATCATATTGTGCATTGCATTGATCGTGTTTTTTCTGTATTGCCGGTATTTGTCCCCTCTCGATAGACGTGTACCGATGATGTGATCGTTGACACTGATGAAGACTCAATGTTATCTTCAGAAGTGCCAGGCAAGCAAAACCCCCTTGTTCATTCCGATACAATCCTACTCTCTCGCTCCTGCTCTCTTTTACTGCATTAGGACAACACCGATTCATCTGTTACTTGCTGCGGTAGCTGAACCCCTTTATCCTCTGCATGACCTGTCATTCCACAGTAAATAGATGAAACCCACTAGCATGAGTAGGAGTTGCTTGAGCCCTGTTGTGCCTACTCATTCATGCTTGTTTGTCATGCCTGCTACTGCTTAGAGTTGAGTCGGGTCTGAATCATCGGGGATGAATCAGAGGTGTATGAACATGTCCTACGGTGTGTGAGCTAAGCGTGTGAACACGATTTGGTAAAGGTAGCGGTGAGAGGCCATGTAGGAGTACATGGTGGGTTGTCTCATTGCAGCCGTCCTCAGGAACTGAGTTCTGTGTTCGTGATCCATGATTCAGCTACTACCACGCATTGGGCCCGAAACCAATGGACCCTCTCGGCTTCTTGATCACCCTTGTCCTCTGTCCAGGAGTTGCAAGTAGTTTCTGGTGTTTGTAGTATGCTGGAGGCCGTGCGCAGTGCTGACCGTAGGGGTGGGCTGTGATGCGGTAGGCACGTGGCCGGGTAAACCGGGCGCCCGTTTGGTGTCACGGAACCCTGTTCACATCGTTTGGGGCTGTGAGCGAAACTCCGGCCGGATCTCCTCATGGATGGAACCCGAATAGGCGATAAACCTGGACTAGAGACTTAGGTGATTAGGTAGGTCGTGGCCGACACCCACGTTGGGCTTCCGCTTGAAGGTTGCCGAGTACATGTCGTGTAAACGACGGTAAGTGGTGAGAGCGTGTGTGAAGAAGTACACCCCTGCAGGGTTAATATGATCTATTCGAATAGCCGTGTCCGCGGTAAAGGACTTCTGGGTTGCTTATATCAGTTCATAGACAAGTGAAAGTGGATACTCTAAAATACGCAAGATAAGCGTGAGTGCTATGGATGGCGTTCTCGTAGGGAGACGGGAGCGGATCCATAGTGGTGTATTGATATGGTGAATATGTGGACTCGTGTGCGCCACCTCAAAAGAGTTGCTTGCAGTCGTAGTTTAGGATAGCCACCGAGTCAAAGCTGGCTTGCTGCAGTCAAACTCCACCATCCCCTTTGTTGATAATGATGCATATGTAGATAGTTCTGATGTAAGTCTTGCTGGGTACATTTGTACTCACGTTTGCCTATTTTATGTTTTTGCAGAGAGACTTCAGTCTCACTAGTATTTCCGCGTGGTCTTCGACGTTTAGCTTGATACCTCAGCTACGATCTTGTGCCCTCGGCAGGATCTGATAGATAGTCGGGCTTCTCAGCCTTTTTCATTTATAGATGTCTGTACTCAGACATGATAGCTTCCGCTTGTGCTTTGATTGTATGCTCTGAGTGTTGGGTCATGAGACCCATGTTTGTAATATCTCGCTCCCCGGAGCCTATTGATTAAAATACTTGAGTTGTAGAGTCATGTTGTGATGCCATGTTGTATTTGCACATATCGAGCATATTGTGTGTATGTTATTGAAATGCTTGGTATGTGTGGGATCTGACCATCTAGTTGTTTATCTTTAGTAGCCTCTCTTACGGGGAAATGTCTCCTAGTGTTTCCACCGAGCCATGGTAGCTTGCTACTGCTCCGAAACACTTAGGCTGGCCGGCATGTGTCCTTCTTCGTTCCTGTGTCTGTCCCTTCGGGGAAATGTCACGCGATGAATACCGGAGTCCTGTTAGCCCGCTACAGCCCGGTTTACCGGAGTCCTGCTAGCCCAGTGCTACAGCCTGGATTCACTTGCTGATGACCGACACGTTCGATGCTGGGTCATGAATGCCTGTCCCTGTAAGTCTGTGCCGCTTTGGGTTTACGACTAGCCATGTCAGCCCGGGCTCCTTATCATATGGATGCTAGCGACACTGTCATATACGTGTGCCAAAAGGCGCAAACGGTCCCGGGCAAAGGTAAGGCGACACCGTGGGAATACCGTGCGTGAGGCCGCAAAGTGATATGGGGTGTTACATGCTAGATCGATGTGGCATTGAGTCGGGGTCCTGACAGCGTTGGTATCAGAGCTTGACTGCCTGTAGGTTTACCAAGCCAAACTGGTCGAAGTTGAGTCTAGAAATTCTTTAGTTATATAAGGGAATTGATTGTGGGATGGAACGTAAGGCTCTTTTTACTCCTTATACTTCATGCCCTTCTGATCTGCGTCATCTTATCTTTCCTGCGGGGATTAAGAACTAGGCTATCTCTTCTTTCTATTAGGATCACGTGTTACCAATCCGTAGACCTATAGAATTGTTGGACTTAAGCCTCGTTTCAGTTCCTATTACTTCCGTATGTTAAATTGCTGATCTCGAAACCTTGATATTGTGCCTTTGAGTGGTTATGCCACCATTTTTGTGAATGTCTCAAATCTTTTCTGAGCATTTACAGCCGTTATGCTGTCCGAGTCATCCCAGGTTTCTAAATAGTCCGATGCATTTGCAAATCCCTTCCTCCTGTTTCCGATGTGCCTTTGGTCAGATTAATCACACAAATTGTTGAGTTGAGGTACTCTACTGCCTCAACCTTTATGTTAGAGCTATTACTATGACCCTAGGTGTCTCAGGGGATCATCTAGTAGTCTAGCCATGTTTTGTGATCTCAGTGTGATGATTCTGGCCATCATTCTCGAAAGCATCCCGTGATGCCACTTAGTAATAGGTATTCTATCCCTGGGTTTTGAACCCGAGATTCACCCTACTTGCTTCATGTTGATAGTTTTGCTCGTTCCTTTAGGTTATTAGTAACCTTTGCATTAGTCCTCGTTGTTCGTGGTATTCCTTTCTTCCAAATACTATGAACCGCTTATGGCAGATGTTCCTCGCTGATCGAAAGATCACAATCAGAGTGCTCTCGATGGGTTCTCGATTCTACATTGTGACTCTGCCAGTTCTACCTTTCTGCATGGGTTATCCGGAAGAAATATGTGGAATTTGTTCGACATGCTAAACCATGCATCCACAACTCAAAAAAATCGCATGTTCCTTTGAGTTGCTCTCTTTAGTTGCATTCTGACCCTCGTCTATCAATTGATAGTCAAGAGTATGCATGCGTTCGTTCATCGATACCTATGACTCTTGTGGTCTGTCAAGCCATTCTATTCCGGAATGACTAGGAGAAACAAACTCCAGTACCTCATCCATATCTGGGATTGGGTCAAAGTAGTTGTGCTCCGCAGATCAAATTGCTAATCCAGCTTTTGTTCTGCTCTACCTTGGAGTATTACATATTTTATATCGAGATTGTTATAGGAATTGCACACCATCCTATGAACTCTTGGTACAGTGATACTTCTTGCCATCACTGTTCATTCCTCGGTTCCTGTGTTATCATAACCGAAATACCGACAAATGAATTGTGATGTGTGAAATCAATACTCCCAGCAACCTCGTTGCTTGGTAGTTAAAGGACAATAATTTCATTCTTAGTGTGTTGGTTATTGAATCATCATTCTCAGATTGATCGTGCTACCTAGTCCATTCTCCTGGTTCACTCCTCGATCGATGAGTTAGGATTATTTCAAATTCTTACTCTATTGATCATGTCGTCTTGCCCTGAAAAGCAAGATTGTTCTCGAGCTTAGTAACATACCGGTGGCTCGTGATTCTCTGAATATCTTCTCAGAAGTATTACCAGGTTGTCACCTGACCGCTACGTTGAGCTCGTGATCAAGTTGGTTTTTGTAAACCATCCTTCTCCAAGAATCTGTGTTGGATATCCCTGAGCTAGTTGGTTAAGTTAGACAACGACTTGGAGAGTTGGAAGATAAAAGCTTGCCTGACTTAGTTCGTTCCAAAGGGATATTCTTGTGTGGTGTGTGTTGAAGAAAGACAGAATCTTCATCGATTGGTCCCTGTGATCAGTTGCTGGATCTATTGTCTTATCAATCCTTTGATTTGAGTGTGGGCTATCGTCAAATCAAATCAGAACCAACGATGTTCGTAATGTTGTCTTATTCGTGGTTGATCCCTCGAGCATACACCATTACATCTTTGGTCTGCCCAATGCTATCACCGTGTTCACGTAACTATGGAATTGCTTTTAAAAGGAAATCTAGATGAATTGTTGTTGAGCCCATTGACAACATCCTTATCTCCTCCATAATTTTGTTGAACATTAAGCTAGTGTTGGAAATTTTTGAAAGCATTTGTTCATGCTAGCTCATGAAGCATATGTTTGGATGAAGGCAGTGACTTCCTTTAATTCATGTGCATCTGATGCAAGTTGCCGCCGTGAATTCGAGAAAGTCAATGTTGTTTTCCTTTGGAATCATCCCAAGTCAGTCATGCATACGTGCGAAGTATTCTGTGGTCTGGAGATTTGCAACCTCCATTCTATATGTATATCCTAGCACACCAAGCCACTGATTGATTTGTTCCAAAGATAAAGGAGTCTGTCCAAGGTGAACTCTTTGGACTTCCACGCGTGGAGACTTCGATATCATTAATGATGGTTCCCCCTCCTGAACTCGGTAGTGTTTTATTATAAGACTACTTCGTGGTCATGCTTATCTGGGACAACGTGTTCACCTGTTAGTAGCAGAACCAGCTCATGTTCTGGAGCTTGCTATCGTAGTTCATCTCCCGAGAATCCCGCAACGTCATCTCGTCGATTGGTGTTGCAAACCTTCATTTTTCTTCCTAGACTCGATGGGTCTGGAATATCCTGACACCAACCAGATCTGAATCTCAGGCAGATATGATGGTTGGAACATTTCCCAAGAACTATAATATCGGTCCCTCGAAAACCGGTAAAGTGGATGTCGTGGCCAACACATCCAGCCGGAAGACCTGTTATTATAATATCTTGATTGATGAAGTTGGCCACCTCCCCATAAGGATTTCGTAGGGTTTGCTCCCTAGTTGCCCCTATGGATTTTTGTGTTTCCGAAGTCCGACCTTTACTTGATGTTCTAGATACAAAACCATATCTATGAATGGGTTACACTAGCACATCAAGGAGAACATTAGAAGCGAAGTGCTAAATGTCTCTCGGTCGATCATCTAGATTTTTATTTCCTTGGCCTCGCTAAGGTGAAATCTGAGAAAGTGTTATCTTCCTTTGCATCTGCATCATCCATCATCATTCATCATGGCAGCAAGTTGTGTTACCGGACCCTTGACACGGATGTTGGTAAAACCTTGATGAATATGGAAATGCTCAAGTTCTTGAGAGCACGCACAAGCTCTAGGTGTTATCGTCGGCACTAACTGGGTTTGCTCTCAGTTTCCTCGGCAATGCTATGATCTTTTCAAACAGTGAATTCACTCTCTGTTGTTGGGTTCTTCCCCAGTTATCAGAATCATTCCCAGCATTTGCATTCTGTTTCCAGCTTGCCCCGCCAATGTGCCATTCTACCATGGGTCCCTTCCATTTCCGGTGATAAGCAAAATCATACATTGCGTTGTCTTCAACAAGGTAATCCACATCATCCAAGTCTGAGTATGCCATTCTACCGACCCCCCTCCAAACGATCGCTTGAGAATTGCCTTAGGCTGGTATAAAGGTTTTAAATGATCTCTGAATCAAAAGTAATTCTTTTGCCACTTAAGGGGATAATCTACGAATCACCCTCCTTCAGGATGTTTCGTCGTGGTATCATGGCAACTCAACTCCTCGCTACGTTGACAATCGTTTACCACCTTCCTAAGCGTGAAATTGTGGTCTACCTAGTGAACCTTCGTCATCCGTTTCTTCCATCCCTCTTGATGTGTATCTCGTGTCTCAACCCGAGAGATGGTCCTATGTCTCATTTCGTGAGTTGTTCGATCTTCGAGAAGATCGACCCTTCTAGAGTCTCCTTCTTCCCTCCATGTCATGTTGACAGGATTTTTCAAGGCAAGACTTCAAGACAATGATGGTGAATGAATCAACATTCAACTGAAGTGCACCCTGGATCGTGAAGATTATACTAGTTGCGTTTCCCCTTCACCTTACCCTACGCTTGAATCTCGAGACGAGATTCTTGTTAGTGGGGGGTGAGTTGTCACATCCCTAGCTCTACCTTGGCCTTGTACTAGCTTGGTTGCTGCATCATGTTTAAATTCAAATGAAATTTGAACTGAGGAATTCAGAAGCCTCAAAACCCTAATTAAAAGAAGGGCAAGCAACCCTTAAATTGCATTCTGTGAATCCAAAATGCCCTAAAAATAGTTTTGTGAATTTTGGCAAGGGTTATACATCAAACCAAAATTCTGGAATATTTTTAAGGAATTATTTGGTCTCTGAATTTAAATCAATAATCTATTTGAATTTGGGGATATATCCATAATATATAATGAATATATTTTCAAATGCTTTGAAATATTTTATGTACTTTTGGAATAGTCCAGAGAGGTAACATAAAATATTTCAGAATGTTTTGGCACTGTATGAAATTATTTTGAATTTGAAAACAGTGGCAAAATAAAATAAAAAGGGAAACAGAACTGAAAATTTTAAAAAAAAAAGAACATTACTCACCAGGGCCACTTACCTGCGCGGCCAGCCCACCTGGCAGCCCACTGGCCGGCCCAGCACTGTGCTGGCCCGTGCCAGCCACCTGCTTCCTCTCGCCAGGCAGGCAGAGAGGAGCACGCCGGCGCGCGCGCGGGCGCCACGCCACCAGGCTGCCTGCCTGCGTCGCCTGGCCACCGCGACGCCTCGCGTCTTCTCCCCGGCGCCGCCCCGACTCCCTGGACCCCCTCGCTCTCTTCCTCTCCCTCGTTCCCCTCCTCTGTCTCGTTCTCTCACGCTCCACCGAACACGCCCACCGCCGCCGTTCGCCGTTGCCGCAACCACCGCCGTCCCGACAATGCCCCGAGCCGCTCCCAAGCTCCTGCGCCTCGTCACCAACCCCCTCACCGAGCGACACGACCGAAAGAGCCCCGGAGCGCCGCCCCGATGTTTTCCCCCTCGTCGGCTACCGAGGATCGCCGTCGTCAAATTCGTCGCCGCTCGTCCTTCCCCGAGCTCGCCGTTCATCCCACGGTCATCTACGTGAGCTTCTGATCATCCTCCCCCTCTCCGTTCCCTCTCTGGCACGCCGTAGCCGCCTCGCGCCTCTCGCCCGACTGCGCCGCCGCCTGCACTCGTCGCCGGTGATGCTCCGGTGACCATTTGGTCCCGGGCATCGCGTCAACACGCTCCCCGCATCGCGTAGAGGCCGTAGGTGCTAGCGCCACGCCGACTAGGCCACCGCAGCCCCGCGCACGAGCTGGCCGAGCTTCAGCCTCCGCCTGGCCTCGTCGCCGGCGAAGCTCGGGCCACTCCCCGGCCAAGCCACCACCATGGCTGGGTGCGGGCGATCACCAGCTGCCCGTAGCTGCCCTCCGCGCAGCAAATGGCGCCCTGTGGGCGAATCCCGCAGCACGCCGCCGCGTCTGTCCTCGCCGGCGGCTAAACGCCGGCGGGTTGACCGCTCCGACCGGCGGGGGTTTGACCTCTCTCTCTCACTGACGTGTGGGCCCAGGCGCCTGCTTAATTAGTATTAGGTTAATTAGTGTTAATTAATTTAGTTAATTAGGTGAGCCACTGACATGCGGGCCCCGCTCGGCTAACTAAGTTAGTTAGGGCTAACTAACCCAGTTAGTTGACTGGGTCACTGACCAGTGGACCCCACTGGTCAGGTTTGACCAGCAGCAGCGTCTGTTGACCTGCTGACGTCATAGTGATGCAGTGCTGACGCAGTAACTCTTTTTCTGTATTTATTCTTATATAGGAAATTCCAGAAAATTGTAAAAACTTCTAAAAATCATAGAAAATTAACCGTAACTCCAAATTTAATAAATTATATATGAAAAATTATCAGAAAAATTCAAGGAATCCATCTGTACCATTTTCATGCATGTTAGAACAACTTATCACTACTGTTTAGAGCAAATGAAGTGAATGGCATTTAAATAATCATATATGGAGTTTGAATTTGAATCTTGTATTCAAACCAACTTCATTTAATCTGGTTTTAGATGCATTAGCCCAAAACACATTCATTTTGCCATGTCATAGCATGCATCATATTGTGCATTGCATTGATCGTGTTTTTTCTGTATTGCCGGTATTTGTCCCCTCTCGATAGACGTGTACCGATGATGTGATCGTTGACACTGATGAAGACTCAATGTTATCTTCAGAAGTGCCAGGCAAGCAAAACCCCCTTGTTCATTCCGATACAATCCTACTCTCTCGCTCCTGCTCTCTTTTACTGCATTAGGACAACACCGATTCATCTGTTACTTGCTGCGGTAGCTGAACCCCTTTATCCTCTGCATGACCTGTCATTCCACAGTAAATAGATGAAACCCACTAGCATGAGTAGGAGTTGCTTGAGCCCTGTTGTGCCTACTCATTCATGCTTGTTTGTCATGCCTGCTACTGCTTAGAGTTGAGTCGGGTCTGAATCATCGGGGATGAATCAGAGGTGTATGAACATGTCCTACGGTGTGTGAGCTAAGCGTGTGAACACGATTTGGTAAAGGTAGCGGTGAGAGGCCATGTAGGAGTACATGGTGGGTTGTCTCATTGCAGCCGTCCTCAGGAACTGAGTTCTGTGTTTGTGATCCATGATTCAGCTACTACCACGCATTGGGCCCGAAACCAATGGACCCTCTCGGCTTCTTGATCACCCTTGTCCTCTGTCCAGGAGTTGCAAGTAGTTTCTGGTGTTTGTAGTATGCTGGAGGCCGTGCGCAGTGCTGACCGTAGGGGTGGGCTATGATGCGGTAGGCACGTGGCCGGGTAAACCGGGCGCCCGTTTGGTGTCACGGAACCCTGTTCACATCGTTTGGGGCTGTGAGCGAAACTCCGGCCGGATCTCCTCATGGATGGAACCCGAATAGGCGATAAACCTGGACTAGAGACTTAGGTGATTAGGTAGGTCGTGGCCGACACCCACGTTGGGCTTCCGCTTGAAGGTTGCCGAGTACATGTCGTGTAAACGATGGTAAGTGGTGAGAGCGTGTGTGAAGAAGTACACCCCTGCAGGGTTAATATGATCTATTCGAATAGCCGTGTCCGCGGTAAAGGACTTCTGGGTTGCTTATATCAGTTCATAGACAAGTGAAAGTGGATACTCTAAAATACGCAAGATAAGCGTGAGTGCTATGGATGGCGTTCTCGTAGGGAGACGGGAGCGGATCCATAGTGGTGTATTGATATGGTGAATATGTGGACTCGTGTGCGCCACCTCAAAAGAGTTGCTTGCAGTCGTAGTTTAGGATAGCCACCGAGTCAAAGCTGGCTTGCTGCAGTCAAACTCCACCATGCCCTTTGTTGATAATGATGCATATGTAGATAGTTCTGATGTAAGTCTTGCTGGGTACATTTGTACTCACGTTTGCCTATTTTATGTTTTTGCAGAGAGACTTCAGTCTCACTAGTATTTCCGCGTGGTCTTCGACGTTTAGCTTGATACCTCAGCTACGATCTTGTGCCCTCGGCAGGATCTGATAGATAGTCGGGCTTCTCAGCCTTTTTCATTTATAGATGTCTGTACTCAGACATGATAGCTTCCGCTTGTGCTTTGATTGTATGCTCTGAGTGTTGGGTCATGAGACCCATGTTTGTAATATCTCGCTCCCCGGAGCCTATTGATTAAAATACTTGAGTTGTAGAGTCATGTTGTGATGCCATGTTGTATTTGCACATATCGAGCATATTGTGTGTATGTTATTGAAATGCTTGGTATGTGTGGGATCTGACCATCTAGTTGTTTATCTTTAGTAGCCTCTCTTACGGGGAAATGTCTCCTAGTGTTTCCACCGAGCCATGGTAGCTTGCTACTGCTCCGAAACACTTAGGCTGGCCGGCATGTGTCCTTCTTCGTTCCTGTGTCTGTCCCTTCGGGGAAATGTCACGCGATGAATACCGGAGTCCTGTTAGCCCGCTACAGCCCGGTTTACCGGAGTCCTTCTAGCCTAGTGCTACAGCCTGGATTCACTTGCTGATGACCGACACGTTCGATGCTGGGTCATGAATGCCTGTCCCTGTAAGTCTGTGCCGCTTTGGGTTTACGACTAGCCATGTCAGCCCGGGCTCCTTATCATATGGATGCTAGCGACACTGTCATATACGTGTGCCAAAAGGCGCAAACGGTCCCGGGCAAAGGTAAGGCGACACCGTGGGAATACCGTGCGTGAGGCCGCAAAGTGATATGGGGTGTTACATGCTAGATCGATGTGGCATTGAGTCGGGGTCCTGACAGATGTAGAGTTATGTTTTGATGCCATGTTGTATTTGCACATATCGAGCATATTGTGTGTATGTTATTGAAATGCTTGGTATGTGTGGGATCTGACTATCTAGTTGTTTATCCTTAGTAGCCTCTCTTACCGGGAAATGTCTCCTGGTGCTTCCACTGAGCCATGGTAGCTTGCTACTACTCCGAAACACTTAGGCTGGCCGGCATGTGTCCTTCTTCGTTCCTGTGTCTGTCCCTTCGGGGAAATGTCACGCGATGAATACCAGAGTCCTGTTAGCCCGCTACAGCCCGGTTCACCGGAGTCCTGCTAGCCCAGTGCTACAGCCTGGATTCACTCGCTGATGACCGACACGTTCGATGCTGGGTCATGGATGCCTGTCCCTTTAAGTTTGTGCCACCTTGGGTTTACGACTAGCCATGTCAGCCCGGGCTCCTTATCATATGGATGCTAGCGACACTATCATATACGTGTGCCAAAAGGCGCAAACGGTCTCAGGCAAAGGTAAGGCGACACCCGTGGGAATACCGTGCGTGAGGCCGCAAAGTGATATGAGGTGTTACATGCTAGATCGATGTGGCATTGAGTCGGGGTCCTGACAGCTTTGGTATCAGAGCTTGACTGCCTGTAGGATTACCAAGCCAAACTGGTCGAACTTGAGTCTAGAAATGCTTTAGTTATATGTAGGGGAATTGATTGTGGGATGGGAACGTAAGGCTCTTTTTACTCCTTTACCTTATGCCTTCTGATCTGAGTCAACCTCTTCTTCTCCAGGGTGAGGGAGTCCTGGACTAGGGGGTGTCCGGACAGCCGGACTATCATCCTCCGCCGGACTCCAAGACTACGAAGATACAAGATTGAAGACTCCGTCCCGTGTCCGGATGGGACTTTCCTTGGCGTGGAAGGCAAGCTTGGCAATACGTATATGTAGATCTCCTACCATTGTAACCGACTCTGTGTAACCCTAGCCTCCTCCAGTGTCTATATAAACCGGAGGGCTTTAGTCCGTAGGACACAACATACATCACAACAATCATACCATAGGCTAGCTTTAGGGTTTAGCCTCCTTGATCTCGTGGTAGATCCACTCTTGTACTACCCATATCATCAATATTAATCAAGCAGGACGTAGGGTTTTACCTCCATCAAGAGGGCCCGAACCTGGGTAAAACATCATGTCCCTTGTCTCCTGTTACCATCCGCCTAGACGCACAGTTCGGGACCCCCTACCCGAGATCCGCCGGTTTTGACACCGACATTGGTGCTTTCATTGAAAGTTCCTCTGTGTCGTCACCGATAGGCTCGATGGCATCTTCAATCAACAATGCTGTCCAGGGTGAGACTTTTCTCCCCGGACAGATCTTCGGATTCGGCGGCTTTGCACTGCGGGCTAATTCACTTGGCCATCTGGAGCAGATCGAAAGCTACGCCCCTGGCCATCAGGTCAGATTCGGAAGCCTAAACTTCACAGCCGACATCCGCGGGGACTTGATCTTCGACGGGCTTGAGCCAAAGCCAAGCGCGCCGCACTGTTGCGATGGGCATGATCTAGCTCTACCGCCGAACAGTGCCTTGGTGGCCGCACACGAATCCGCTTCGGCCCTTAGTCCGAAGCCGATCGCCCAGATCGAGGATCGGTGGATGGACACCACCTCTGGGGCTTCAACTTCCACGGCGATGGAGCCGAACACTAACCTTGTCCCTCGCGAAACTCGTGATTCCGAGGTGCCGGACTCCGGACCTCCTGCGCCCCTACCAATCGAACAGTGCCTTGGTGGCCGCACACGAATCCGCTTCGGCCCTTAGTCCGAAGCCGATCGCCCAGATCGAGGATCGGTGGATGGACACCACCTCTGGGGCTTCAACTTCCACGGCGATGGAGCCGAACACTAACCTTGTCCCTCGCGAAACTCGTGATTCCGAGGTGCCGGACTCCGGACCTCCTGCGCCCCTACCAATCGAATCGGATTGGGCGCCGGTTATGGAATTCACCGCCGCGGACATCTTCCAATACTCACCCTTTGGTGACGTCCTAAATTCGCTAAAGCATCTCTCGCTATCGGGAGAGTCCTGGCCGGACTATGGCCAGGATGGTTGGGATGCGGACGACGAAGAAATTCAGAGCCCACCCACCACCCACTTTGTAGCCACTGTCGACGATCTTACCGACATGCTAGACTACGACTCCGAAGACATCGACGCTATGGACGACAATGCCGGAGACGAACAGGAACCAGCGCCTATAGGGCACTGGAAGACCACCTCGTCATACGACATATACATGGTGGACACCCCAAAGGACGGGGACGGCGAAGAAGTAGCGGAGGCAGATTCCTTAAAGAAACAGCCCAAGCGCCGCCGTCAGCGGCGCCGCTCTAAATCCCGCCACAACAAGAATGGAGATTCCGGTACAGGAGATAAAAATACCCCAGAGAGTGCCGAAGATAATCCCCTCCAGCAAGACTCAGCGCAGGAGGACGCAGAAGCAAGCCCCCACGAGAGGGCGGCAGACGAAGAGGTCGAGGATTATAACTATATACCTCCCTCCGAAGATGAGGCAAGCCTCAACGACGATGAATTCGTCGTGCCCGAGGATCCCGTCGAACAAGAGCTTTTTAAACGCAGGCTTATCGCCACGGCAAATAGCCTAAAGAAAAAGCAGCAGCAGCTTCAAGCTGATCAGGACCTGCTGGCCGATCGATGGACCGAGGTCCTCGCGGCCGAAGAGTTTAAACTCGAACGCCCCTCCAAAAGCTACCCCAGACGCAAGTCGCTTCCCCGATTAGAGGAGGAAGCATACATACCTTCATCACCAGCGCACGATACGGCCGACCGACCACCCCATGGTCGCGACAGAGAGGCATCCAGACCCTCCACAAAAACCGCACCCCGGTATCGCTCCAAAAGTACGAAGCCAAGAGGGAACGCGCCGGACTTGCGAGACGTATTGGAGGACAAAGCAAGGCAATCCAGATCCATCTACGGATCACGAGGGAGCCCCACGACCCGCGATGAATACCGTCGCACCGGATACAACAACCCCGGCTGGGCCGAACACAGCAGACAACGCTCTCTCGAGCTGCGTCGTGATATTGCTCAATATAGAGGCGCCGCACACCCGCTATGCTTCACTGACGAAGTAATGGATCATCAAATCCCTGAAGGGTTTAAACCCGTAAACATCGAATCCTACGACGGCACAACAGACCCCGCGGTTTGGATTGAAGATTATATCCTTCGCATCCATATGGCCCGCGGCGACGATCTCCATGCCATCAAGTACCTCCCACTCAAGCTTAAAGGACCAGCTCGGCATTGGCTTAACAGCTTGCCCGCAGAGTCAATTGGGTGTTGGGAAGACCTAGAAGCCGCATTCCTCGACAATTTCCAGGGCACGTATGTGCGGCCACCAGACGCCGATGACCTAAGCCACATAATTTAGCAGCCAGAGGAATCGGCCAGGTAATTATGGACACGGTTCTTGACAAAGAAAAACCAAATCGTCGACTGTCCGGATGCAGAGCTCTCGCAGCCTTCAAACATAACATCCGCGACAAGTGGCTAGCCCGGCACCTGGGACAGGAAAAGCCGAAATCCATGGCAGCACTCACATCATTAATGACCCGCTTTTGCGCGGGGGAGGATAGCTGGCTAGCTCGCAGCAACAACCTCAATAAAAATTCTGGCAGTCCGGATACTAAGGACCACAACGGCAGGTCACATCGAAAGAAAAACAAACGCCGCATTAACGGCGACGATAAGGAGGATACGGCAGTCAACGCCGGATTCCGAGGCTCTAAACCCGGTCAGCGGAAGAAGCGATTCAAAAGAACCACTCCGGGTCCGTCCAACTTGGACCAAATACTCGACCGCTTATGCCAGATACATGGCACCCCCGAAAAGCCAGCCAATCACACCAACAGAGATTGCTGGGTGTTCAAGCAGGCAGGCAAGTTAATTGCCGAAAACAATGACAAGGGGCTAAACAGCGACGACGAGGAGGAGACCCGACCGCCGAACAATAGAGGACAGAAGGGTTTCCCCCCACAAGTGCGGACGATGAACATGATTTACGCAACCCATATACCCAAGAGGGAGAGGAAGCGCGCACTAAGAGACGTCTATGCGATGGAGCCAGTCGCCCCGAAGTTCAATCCATGGTCCTCTTGTCCGATCACTTTCGATCGAAGAGACCATCCGACCAGCATACGCCAAGGCGGATTCGCTGCATTGGTTTTAGACCCAATCGTCGATGGATTTCACCTCACGAGAGTCCTAATGGATGGTGGTAGTAGCCTGAACCTGCTTTATCAGGATACAGTGCGCAAGATGGGCATAGACCCCTCAAGGATTAAACCTACAAAGACAACCTTTAAAGGTGTCATACCAGGTGTGGAAGACAATTGTACGGGCTCAGTCACACTGGAAGTGGTCTTTGGATCCCCGGATAATTTCCGGAGCGAAGAGTTAATCTTCGACATAGTCCCATTTCGCAGCGGCTATCACGCTCTGCTCGGACGAACCGCGTTTGCAAAATTCAACGCGGTGCCGCATTATGCATACCTCAAGCTCAAGATGCCAGGCCCTCGTGGAGTCATCACGGTCAACGGAAATACGGAACGCTCCCTCCGAACGGAGGAACATACAGCGGCTCTCGCGGCAGAAGTACAGAGCAGCCTTTTAAGGCAATTTTCGAGTCCGGCCGTTAAACGGCCGGATACAGCAAAACGCGCCCGAAGCAATACCAACCAAGACAACCTGGCACGATCAGAGCACGCGTAGCAATGCGGCCCTAACCCCCGCCCTCGCATGATTGCAATAACAACCCTCCGCGTACATCATTACGCTTTGGAGATACCATGGGCGCAGGGGAAGGGGCACGATCACAATGGACCCAGAGTGCGGCTCGACCACACCAGGATCTCGCAAGTGCGCCACCCTTTTTTATTTATTTTCCTTCTTTGTATACACAGGACTCCGTTAACCAGAGGCCTTGTCCGGCGGTGAACCTGCCGAACTCACGATGCAACTGCCAGGGAAGAAAGAAGGCTGCGATGAACACTCAGGTGGTCTCAATTATGAGCATTAAATTCGATTATATACACCAAGTCCGCAGCTCATCCCTGGAGGGGGACATGTTTAATTAGTCCAAATCCCTTGCTTACCGCACTATCTGTATCAGTCCGCACTCATAGCAGACTTCCTTTAATAAATAATGCAGCACTTTTCGACTGCAATTACATTACTTTATATATATATATGTTCATTACAGGACATCTTGCACCCGTATATTCTGGTACGGTCTAATACACCAGGGGCTTATGTTCCCCACATTATGGTGTGATAAGTCCGAACACTTTCATAAGTGCGGCACCCCGAACTTATAGCATTATATGAATCGGCTCCGAATCATGTCTTGGGTCAATAGTTGGGTTTGCCCGGCTCCCATGTTTTGGTGCCTTACGTTCCATTCTGTCGGCTAAGGTGGCACTGGGAGAACCACTGCGATTGCACCCCGGTTGAGCCGGGCGAGCGCCTCAGTGGAGAAAGCTAAAACTGACCGGCATGATAAGGCGAGAGACTGGTCGCTGTTCGAGAGGTCTTTTCGAGTCCTTGAAGACTCACGCCGCTTAGAGCGAAGTTCCGGATAAATGTCCGACAAAGGCGTGGATAGCGCCCCGGATTCGGTCTTCCGAATACCAGGGGCTTCGCCGAAATTTAAAATTATAGAATTCTATGGCTAAGTGAGAGTGTTCAAGCATTATAAGTCCGGTTGCCTTGTTCGTTGTGTTGAGCGCCTCCCTAGATGGACCCAAAAATGGGAACAAGAGTGCTCAAGTTTATCCCGAACACCCCAGCACTCGCGGCTCGGGGGCTGAAGCCAACGACTTGCCATCTCTCAGATTTTATAAACGGCCGCACAGAAGGTAAAATTTTAAATTAAACACGCGTTGCTTAATGCGCACATGAACCAAGTTTTCAGCCCACAGTATAATACATAGCGAGTTTACTCAAAAATTACATATCTGGGGCATTCATCCGCAATATCGAGGGCTCCCTTCAGGACAGTTTTATAATACATTTCGGGCGTACGATACTCCTTGCCCGATGGCGGCGGGTCAGTGAGAAGCTTCTCCGCATCCAGCCTGCCCCAGTGCACCTTTGTGCGGGCAAGGGCCCGACGAGCACCTTTAATACAGGCGGAGGGCTTGATGACCTCCACCCAGGGGCACGCATCCACCAGCCGTTGCACGAGGCCGAAGTAGCTCCCAGGCATGGCCTGTCCAGGCCACAGCCGGACTATAAGGCCCTTCATGGCCTCCTCAGCTACCTTGTGGAGTTCGACCAGCTGCTTCAGCTGGTTGCTTGGGGGCACCGGATGGCCGGCCTCAGCGTACTGAGACCAGAAGACCTTCTCCGTCGAGCTCCCCTCCTCGCCATGATAGAATGCGGCGGCATCGGACACACTATGCGGCAGATCTGCAAACGCCCCTGGAGAGCTCCGAATGCGGGTAAGTGTCAGGTAGTTTACATTAACATGCTTGCTTTGCATGAAAAATGCCTTACCCGCCGGTATCTTCTTTACATCTTCAACCTCCTGAAGGGCCTTACGGGCCTCGGCCTTGGCGGACTTGGCACTTTCGAGAGCCGAGGCAAGCTCGGACTCTCGAGTCTTGGAGTCACCCTCCAAGCTCTCATGCTTCTCCATGAGAGCCTAGAGCTCTTGCCGTACTTCCGCCACCTGTGCCTCCTGCTTTTCTCGCTCTGCCCGTTCCGCGGCTGCACTGCGTTCGGCCACGGACACAGCCTCCTTTAGGGCTGCCACCTCGTTCGTGGCCCCTGCAATACCCATATTATCCTTGTTAATTTTATTGCAACCAAAATCCTTTTCTGTAAGGTAACTATTCAAAGTGGTGTTACTCACCTTCTTTGTCCTCGAGCTGCTTCTTGGCATGGCCGAGCTCTTGCTCGGACCGCTCGAGATCCTGCTTCAACGCACCGACCTCTGCAGTCAGTGCGGCAGAGGTCAGCAGCGCAGCCTACAAACCCATATTGACATATTTTAAGCAACCCTGCGTATATCTTCTTAGATCCTCAGTCCGGCTTTTCTTTCCGAACACCGAACTGAGCATCAGGGGCTACTGTCTATGCGGTATTACATTACATAATTATAACTTCTTACCTCAAAGCCTGTTAGGAGGCTACTGCAGGTTTCGGTCAGCCCGCTCTTGGCAAGCTGAACCTTCTGAATCACCGCACTCATGATAGTGCAGTGTTCTTCCTCGATGGAAGCACCTTTAAGTGCCTCCAGCAAGTTGTCCGGCGCCTCCGGTTGGACGGAGGCCGCCGGTGTCACAGTCTTGCCCTTCTTTCTAAGTGGCCGCCTGCCGGATTCTGGAACCGCTGCAGGTTCCGATGTAGAGTCCGGCGCAAAGTCCGGGGGGCTGCCTGGCGGCGCCTCCGGAGCCTCCTCCTAATGGGTCCCTCTCTGGGATCCCACCACGGCGTCCTCATCGGCGCGGGGGGTAGAGGCAGTCGGAAGTGAATCCACATCCGACGGGGCCAACGACCCGCTCGATGAAGCGGGGAGATCATCATCGGCTGGACTGCGGACAGTATGCGGCATTAGCAGGACACTAGGTGACGCGAAAGAAATTGCATATCAGGGATCCGGATACTTACGATCTCGCTGGAGGCCTGGTCCTTGAAGGCCACTCCTCCTCGCCAATGTTGGTGTTGGCGGAGCTGTCCGGGGGGATAGTTCTCCCCCTCTTGGACCCTTCGGCCTCCCCTATTGAGGAAGCCTTCCTCTTCCTCTCTCCCTCCTCCGGGAGAGAGTCTTCTTCCTCCTCCTCGTCTTCGGGGGAGGAGTCCGCCTCGTCGTCGGACGCTTGATTGCGGGAACTCTTTCGAGTCCCCATGGCCACCTTCTTGGCCTTCTTCTCCGGCACCACGTGCGGTGCCGGAACCAGCAACCCTGCTAGACGGGCGTTCACTGGGTCTTCTGGGATGGGAACCGGACAGATGAGCAGCCCGGCCTTCTCCATCCATTCCTGCCAAAGGAAAAGAGAGATTGAGACCCTCTTAGAATCAACCTGTTTACCACAAGTGTCCCGTAAAGGGGTTGAATCACTTACCTCGCCAGCTGGATGCTGCGAGCGAAATCTGCGATCTTCCGTCGCGGATGCGGGGGCTTCGGCGCCCTTAAACAGCACCCTCCAGGCGCCTTCATACGTCGTGTCGAAGAGCCTGCTTAGCGCCTGGTGCTGTTCCGGATTGAACTCCCATAGATTGAATGCCCGTTCTTGGCATGGGAGAATCCGGCGGATGAGCATGACTTGGATCACGTCGACGAGCCTGAGCTTATTGTTCACCAGCTTCTGGATACAGGCTCGGAGTCCCGTCAGCTCCTTCGGATTGCCCCACAACAAGCCCTTCTCTTTCCAGGAGGTGAGCTGCGTGGGGATGCCAGATCTGAATTCGGGGGCCGCCGCCCACGTGGGTTCGCGCGGCTCGATGATGTAGAACCACCCCGATTGCCACCCCTTAACGGAGTCCACGAAGGCCCCTTCGAGCCAAAGGACGTTGGGCAACTTGCCCAACATGGCGCCTCCGCATTCCGCTTGCGTGCCCTTCACAACCTTCGGCTTGACGTTGAAGGTCTTGAGCCACAAGCCGAAGTGGGGCTGGATGCAGAGGAAGCCCTCGCACACGACGATAAACGCCGAGATGTTGAGGATGAAGTTCGGCGCCAGATCGTGGAAATCCAGGCCGTAATAGAACATGAGCCCCCGGACGAAAGGGTGCAGTGGAAATCCCAGTCCGCGGAGGAAGTGGGGAAGGAAGACGACCCTCTCATGGGGCCCAGGGGTAGGGATGAGCTGCCCCTCGTCGGGCAGCCGATGCGCGATATCGCTGGAAAGGTATCCGGCGTTGTGCAGCTTGGTGATGTGCTCCTCCTTGACGGTGGAAGCCAACCACTTGCCTCCCCCTCCGAACATGGTCGGGGAAGGTTAAGACGAGATGCGCGAGCTTGGGCGTTGGAGCTTGAGTGCGCGGAGGTGGATGAGCAAAGGAGGAAGAAGGCGTGGGTGAAAAGGTGAATCCTTATCCCTTATATAGGCAGGGCGAAGACTATGCGCCCCCCACCAGCCTGGTAAAACTCGCTTATCTCCCAAGCGCTACCATCAATGGCGCAGTTGGGTTACCCACGTCCGTATTGATGAGAATCCCGGAATAAGGGGAACACGATCTCTGCTTCGACAAGACGTGCCAAGGAAACCGCTTCGCTAAACGTGCTGAGGTGGTATAATAAAAAACGATTCAAGTAAAAGCCTGGTAGCGGTGTGATGTCATGCCGCATAATACGTCAGCAGATTGGACTTGTGTACATTTTATTCTCTCTACGGTGGAATGCGGAATTTATTTTGCAGAGCCGGACACTATCCTGGTGTTCATGATCTTCTCTGGATTATTCAAGGGAGGAACCCGCCTTGCAATGCCAAACATTATGCGCGCCGGACTTATCGTCATTGAAGCCTGGTTCAGGGGCTACTGAGGGAGTCCTGGACTAGGGGGTGTCCGGACAGCCGGACTATCATCGTCCGCCGGACTCCAAGACTACGAAGATACAAGATTGAAGACTCCGTCCCGTGTCCGGATGGGACTTTCCTTGGCGTGGAAGGCAAGCTTGGCAATACGGATATGTAGATCTCCTACCATTGTAACCAACTCTGTGTAACCCTAGCCTCCTCCGGTGTCTATATAAACCGGAGGGCTTTAGTCCGTAGGACACAACATACATCACAACAATCATACCATAGGCTAGCTTTAGGGTTTAGCCTCCTTGATCTCGTGGTAGATCCACTCTTGTACTACCCATATCATCAATATTAATCAAGTAGGACGTAGGGTTTTACCTCCATCAAGAGGGACCGAACCTGGGTAAAACATCGTGTCCCTTGTCTCCTGTTACCATCCGCCTAGACGCACAGTTCGGGACCCCCTACCCGAGATCCGCCGGTTTTGACACCGACAACGGGGGTTAAGAACTAGGCCTTCTCTTCTTTCTATCAGGATGACGTGTTACTAATCCATAGACTTATAGGATTGTTGGTTTCAAGCCTCAGTTAAGTTCCTACTACTTCCGTATGTTAATTGTTGATCTCGAAACCTTAATATTGTGCTTTTGAGTGGCGATGCCACCATTTTTGTAGCATGTCTAAATTCTTTTGAGCATTTACAGCCGTTATGCTGTCCGAGTCATCCCAGGTTTCTAAATAGTCTGATGCATTTGCAAATCCCTTCTTACCGTTCCGATGTTCCTTTGGCCAGATTAACCACACCAACTAGTGTGTTGAGGTACTTCATTGCCTCGGTATATATGTTGGAGCTAGTATTATGACCCTAGGTGTCTTAGAGTACCACCTAGTAAGCTAGCCATGATTTGTGTTCCCAGTGTGATGATTCTGGCCTTTATTCTCGAAAGCATCCCGTGGTGCCACTTAGTATGTAGGTATTCTAATCCTGGGTTTCAAACCCAAGATTCACCCTACTTACCTCGTGTTGATAGTGTTTGCTAGTTCCTTTAGGATATTAGTAACCTTTGCGATAGTCCTCAAGGTCAGTGGTATATCGTTCTTCCAAATACCATGAACCATTCTTGGCAGGAGTTCTTTTGAACCAAAAGATCACAACGAGAGTGCTCTTGATGAGTTCTCCATTCTATATTGTGAGTCTGCCAGTTCTACCTTCTGCATGGGTTATCCGGAAGAAATATTGAGCTTTGCTCGACATACTAACCTATGCATCCACAACTCAGAAAGATATATGTTTCTTTGAGCTGTCCCTCTTCAGTCGTATTCCGATCTTCGTCTATCAATTGATAGTCAGGAGTAATTGTGCATTCGTGTTATTGATGCTTATTATTCTTGTGGTCCGTCAAGCCATTCTATTCAGGATGACTAGGAGAAACAAACTCCACTACCTCATCCAATCCAGGATTGGGTCAAAATAGTTGTGCTCCGCAGATCAAAATGCCAACCCAGCTTTTGATTCTGTTCTACCCTGAAGTATTACCGTCTTTATGTCAGGATTTTCATGAGAATTGCACCGGCTCTTGTGAATTCTTGACGTAGTGATACTTCTCGCCATCATTACTCATTCCTCGGTTCCGTGTTGTCGCAACCGGAATGCCGACAGGTGAACTATGATGCGTTAAATCAATACTGCTAGCAACCTCGTTGCTTGGTAGTTAATAGACAATAATCTCATTCTTAGCGTGTTGGTATTGAATTATCATTCTAAGATTGATCGTGCTACCTAGTCCTTATTTCCTGGTGCACTCTTCGATCAACGAGTTAGGAGTGTGTCAATCCTTGCTTATTTGATCATATCGTCTTGCTCTGAAAAGCAAGATTGTTCTCGAGTTTAGTAACATATCGGTGGTTCGTGATTTCCCAATTATCTTTTTGGAAGTATCACCAAGTCGTCACCTGGTCGCTATGTTGAGCTTGTGATCAAGTTGGTTTTCGAAACCAACCTTTCTCCAAGAATTCGTGTTGGATACCCTGAGCTAGTTGGTTAAGATAAACAACAACTTGGAGAGTTGGAAGATAAAAGCTTGTCCGACTCAGTTCATTCCAAAGGGATATCCTTGTGTGTGTGTGTGTGTGTGTGTGTGTGTATTGAAGAAAGATGTTATCCTCAATGATTGATCCTCGTGATCAGTTGTTGGATCAATTATCTTGTTAAAACTTTGATTTGAGTGTGGGCTATCGTCAAATCAAAACAGAATCAATGATATTCGTAATGTTGTCTTACTCTTGGTTGATCCCTCGAGCATACACCATTACATCTTTTGGTATGACCAATGCTATCACCGTGTTCACATGATGGTGGGAGTCCAGTTATATGGAAATTCTGATGAGTTGTTGTTGAGCCCACCATCAGCAGCATTTTGTCTCCTCCATGATTCATGTTGAACATCCAACTAGTGTTGGAAACTTGTGTAAGCATTTTATTCATGCCCCATTGATGAAGTATATGTTTGGATGAAAGTAGTGATTTCCTCTAAGTTCACGTGCAATCGGTGCAAGTTGCCGCCATGAATCCGAGAAAGCTCGTTTTTGCCTCCTCTGGAATCATCCCAAGTTAGTCATGCACGTGCGAAGTGCTCTGTGGTTTGTTAGGTTGGCCGCCTCCATTCCATATGTGTTTCCTAGCACACGAAGCCACTGATTGACTTGTTCAAGGAGAAGAAGTTCCTTCATAAGAGCTAATCATATGACTTATGCAAGGACTTCGTTATCCGCAATGATGGTATCCAAACCAGAACTCGGTAGTGTTTTATTATAAGACTACCATGTGGTCATGCCTGTCTGGGACAGTGTGTTCACATGTGTGTAGCAGAACCAACTCATGTTTTGGAGCTTACTATCGTAGTTCATTCCCCGAGAATCTCGCAACATCATCTCGTCGATTTGTGTTGCAAACTTCCATTTTTCTTTCTAGACTCGATGAGTCTAGAATATCCTAAGACCAACCAGATCTGAATCTCAGGCAGATATGATGGATGGAACATTTCCCAAGAACTATAATATTGGTCTCTCCATAACCGGTAAAGTGGATGTCGTGGCCAACACAGCCAGCCGGAAGACCTATTATTGTAGTATCTTGATTGAGGAAGTTGGCCACCTCCCCATAAGGATTTCGTAGGATTTACTCCAGCAGTTACTCCTTATGGATTCTTGTGCTCCCGAAGTCCGACCTTTAACTTGATGTCCTAGATACCAAACCATATCTATAAATGGGTTACGCTAGCACATCAAGGAGAACATTAGAAGCGGAGTGCTAAATGTCTCTCGGTCGATCATCCAGATTTTGTTTCCTTGGCATTGCTAGGGTGAAATCTGAGAAAGTGTTGTCTTCCTTTCCATCTGCATCCTCCATCGTTATTCATCATGGTAGTATGTAGTTGTATTAACATTCTTTTCATAGATGTTGGTAGAACTATGATGATTATGGAATTGCTCAAGTTCTTGAGAGCACGCACAAGCGCTAGGTATTATCATCCCCACTAACTGGGATTGCTCTCAGTTTCCTTGGTTATGCTATAACCTTTCAAATAGTGGAATCACTCTCTACTGTTGGGCTTCTCCCCAGTTACTAAAACCATCCCTTACGTTGTCTTTAACAAGGTAATCCACGTCATCCATCCTAGTTTGAGTATGCCATTCTTCCGAGCTCCCTCAAACGATCCATTATGTTTTGCCTTAGGCTGGTATAAAGAGTTTCAGTGATCTCTGAATCAAAAGTAACTCTTTTTGCCACTTAAGGGAATATTTCTACGAGTCACCTCTCCCAAGGTGCCCCGTTATGGGATCATAGTATTTATTTCCTCGCTACCTTGAAACCCTCTTCAAATTGTTTCTTCCGTCCCTCCTGATGCATGTTTTGCCTCCCAGCTCAGGAGATGTTTCTACGTCTCATTCTGTGAGATGATCTTGTGATCATTAAGATGATCCATCATTGTAGAGTTGTCTCTGAACTCGTGTTTGATGAAGATCTCGAAAGCAGAGTTGTCAAGACCAAGATGATGCAAGGAATCGACGTTCCTATGATGTGCAAGTTGGATCATGAAGATCATGCTAGTTTCGAGTCCCTTGTGTTTTCTTACCCTACACTTGAATCTCGGGACGAGATTTTGTTTAGTGGGGGTGAGTTGTCACATCCATAGAATTTGGTTGTAGATAGTGGCATTGCATCCATGCATCATGTTACAATCTCAAATGAAGTTGAAATGGGGATTGATCCAAACCCTAGCACCAAATGAATTCAAATAGGATCAAATAAAATCCTTTTCAATAATTCCAAAATTTCCTCTGGAAAAGTTCATGATTTTTGATAAAGGTGAAAACCTCTGGCAAAAATGATCTACATATTTCTAGGCCATTTCTGGACTTCTGAATTAAATCGTTATGTATTTGAATTTGGGCATTTAATTGCTATAACAATTTTAAATGCTCAAATAATTCTGGAACTAAATATGGGTTGTTGGAAATAATTCAACAGGTCCTCATAATTTTTTTCAGGATTTTTAGATGAGGTTTAGTATTTTTACTAAATGAAAACAATTACAGAAAATAGAAAGAGAAAGAAAGAGAGAGAAAGGAACTTACGTGGCAAGGCCCAACTGGCCTGGTACTGTAGCAGCCCAGCTGGGCAAAGCCAGCCCAGCCCACCTGGCTCTTCCTTGTCGTCTTCCTCCCCCTCGCCCCGAAGCAGCTCGGTGGCGAGCGCGTGTGCCGCCGCGCGTGGCCACACGCCGGCCACCTCCAAGCTGCCTGCCTGCGCCTCGACCCCCCTGGAGACGCCACGCACCCCCTCCAGGCTCCCTCACTCTCCCTCGCTCCTTCCCCCCTCCTCTGCTCTCTCCCTCTCTGCCCGAGCACGCCGTTGCCGCCGCTCACTGCCGCTGCGCCCACCGCCGTTCCCTTGCACCGTGGCCGTGAACCCGAGCTCCGCCAGGACCCCAAGCCCCTCTACGTCGACCCACTGAAGCCAGGATGCCCCCAAGACGATGCCACGGCGTTTCTTCCCCGTCCATGGCCGCCGGATGCCGTCGCCAATTTGTTCGATCCCGCCCGTCCTCGAGCCCTCTGGGCATCCCCTTCCACTCTAGGTGAGCTCCTCGTCGTTTCGCCCCAAGTTCTGTTGCCCCGCTCGTCCGCTAGCTCTAGCGCCACCCTGGCCGAAAGCTTGCTCGCCACCGGCCCTGTCGCCACAGCCGCTGTAGCCACTGAAGCTTGCGCCTGAGCATCGCCCCGTGCTCAGCATGCTTCCAGGAGCCGGGCGCGTCCACCCATTCGTCTTGTTGTGCCTCGTAGCGCCGTCTCGAAGCACCTCCGAGCTCCGGCCGCCGCCGCGAGCTTGCTCCGGCGAGCTCCGGCCACCCCGCGCCCTCCCGCTTGCCTCCCCTGGATGCGCGCGAGCAAGGGAAACCTTCTGATGCCCTTGGCTTGGCCCAACACCACCTGTAGCACCACTCTGGCAACCCTCCGCCGTGTTTTGAGGTCGCCGCCGGCCATTCTCCGGTGTGCTGACGTGGCCGGATTAGATTAGTCTAATTACTGTGTTTAGTCAAAGCTCATTCGCTGACAGGCGGGCCCCTCCTTAACTAACCACAGGGTCATTCCCTATTTAATTTAAGCTAATGCCCGTGGCCCCACCGGTCAGTTTGACCTTGCCACCTCAGTGTTGACCTGACCCCACAAGTCTGTGACACAGACAACACTGTGTCACTGACCAGTGGTCCCCACTGGTCAGGTTTGACCTGGGTCAATGCAGTTGACTCGCTGACATCACAGTGACACAGTGCTGACGCAGTAAAGCCTTTTTGGAATTAAAATAAATCAGAAATGATTTATAAATTTCAGAAAATGATCTAAACTTCTAAAATTCATAGAAATTCAACCGTAACTCCAAATTAATTAATTTATATATGAAAAATGATCAGAAAAATCCAATCTATCCATCTATACAATTTTCATGCATGTTAGAACAACTTATAGCTGCTGTTTAGGACAAATCATATAAATGGCATTTGAATAATCACATATGGAGTTGAATTTGAATCTTTGGTTCAAACCAACTTCATTTAAGCTCGTTGCTAGTTGCATTAGCTCAAATCACATCATATTGCCATGTCACATTCATGCATCATATTGTCGCATTGCATTGATTGTGTTCTTCCTTGTTTGCCGGTGTTTGTCCCTTCTCGATAGACGTGGTTCCGACGACGTGATCGATGACACAGATGAAGAACTATACTATCTTCAGAAGTGCAAGGCAAGCAAAACCCCCTTGTTCATTCCGATACAATCCCACTCTCTTGCTTCTGCTCTCTTTTTACTGCATTAGGACAACCATGATACATGTGTTACATGCTGCGGTAGTTGAACCCCTTTATCCTCTGCATGACCTGTCATTGCCACAGTAAATAGATGAAACCCACTAGCATGAGTAGGAGTTGTTTGAGCCCTGATGTGCCTACTCATTCATGTTTGTTTGTCATGCCTGCTACTGCTTAGAGTTGAGTCAGGTCTGATTCATTGGGGATGAATTGGAGGTGTATAAACATGTCCTACTGAGTGTGAGCTAAGTGTGTGAACACGGTTTGGTAAAGGTAGCGGTGAGAGGCCATGTAGGAGTACATGGTGGGTTGTCTCATTGAAACCGTCCTCAGGAACTGAGTTTTGTGTTTGTGATCCATGAACAGCTACTACCACGCATTGGAATGCTTAAGTGCCCCTCTCGACTTATTAATCAACCTGATCTCTGTCCAGGAGTTGCAACTAGTTTCTGGTGTTTGTAGGTAGTGTTAGTAGTCTACCAAGTGGCACCCGGTACAGGTGGGCTTGGGACAGACTAGGCACAGTGGCCCGGTGTACCAAGTAGCACCCGGATGGTGGACTTGGGAACCATGCACACATCGTTTGGGGCTGTGAGCGACACCCTGGCCGGATCTCCTTGCGGATGGAACCCGAATAGGCGATAAACCTGGACGAGAGACTTGTGTGGTTAGTCAGGTCGTGGCCGACTCCCTCGCCAGGCTTCCGCTTGAAGGTTGCCGAGATACACGAGGTGTACATGGAGGTAAGTGGCGAGAGCATGTGTGAAGAAGTACACCCCTGCAGGGTTAATATGATCTATTCGAATAGCCGTGTCCGCGGAAAAGGACTTCTTGGTTGCCTATACAGTTCATAGACAAGTGAAAGTGGATACTCTAAAATACGCAAGATAAGTGTGAGTGCTATGGATGGCGTTCTCGTAGGGAAACAGGAGCGGATCCATAGTGGTGTATTGGTTTGGTGAATATGTGGACTCGTGTGCGCCACCTCAAAAGAGTTACTTGCAGTCGTAGTTTAGGATAGCCACCGAGTCAAAGCTGGCTTGCTGCAGTTAAACCCCACCATCCCCTTTGTTGATAATGATGCATATGTAGCTAGTTCTGATGTTATCTTGCTGGGTACATTTGTACTCACGATGCTTAATTTATGTTTTTGCAGAGAGACTTCAGTCTCGCTAGTAGTTCCACGTGGACTTCGATGTTTAGATTGTTACCTCAGCTACGATCTTGTGCCCTCGGCAGGGTCTAGTAGATAGTTAGGCTTCTCAGCCTTTTTCATTTATAGATGTCTGTACTCAGACATGTTTAGCTTCCGCTTGTGTTTTGACTTGTATGCTCTGAATGTCGGGTCATGAGACCCATGTTTGTAATATCTCGCACCTCGGAGCCTATTGAATAAAATACTTGAGTTTTAGATTCATGTTGTGATGCCATGTTGTATTTGTACATATCGAGCATATTGTGTGTATGTTATTGAAATGCTTGGTATGTGTGGGATCTGACTATCTAGTTGTTTATCCATAGTAGCCTCTCTTACCGGGAAATGTCTCCTGGTGCTTCCACTGAGCCATGGTAGCTTGCTACTGCTCCGAAACACTTAGGCTGGCCGGCATGTGTCCTTCTTCGTTCCTGTGTCTGTCCCTTCGGGGAAATGTCACGCGATGAATACCAGAGTCCTGTTAGCCCGCTACAACCCGGTTCACTGGAGTCCTGCTAGCCCAGTGCTACAGCCTGGATTCACTCGCTGATGACCGACACGTTCGATGTTGGGTCATGGATGCCTGTCCCTGTAAGTTTGTGCCACTTTGAGTTTACGACTAGCCATGTCAGCCCGGGCTCCTTATCATATGGATGCTAGCGACACTATCATATACGTGTGCCAAAAGGCGCAAACGGTCCCGGGCAAAGGTAAGGCGACACCCGTGGGAATACCGTGCGTGAGGCCGCAAAGTGATATGAGGTGTTACATGCTAGATCGATGTGGCATTGAGTCGGGGTCCTGACACAAGGCGGCAGCAGAGGAGGAGCACACAGGAACCACTTCTCTTCTCAAGCTCCAATAGCATGTGGAAGAGAATCCCTTATAAGGAGGTTCAACTCCTCTCCAACTAGCAATGTGAGACTAAACTTCCCACACCACCCATTGTGATAAAACCTACATGGCCCCTTGTAGATTTTCTAGAATTGTTAGATCATCCCTAGGCCCACCCTCATGTTTCAACAATCCCCCACCAGATCTCAAGGGCCCATTCTGTCGTCTGTTGCAAACACTGTTTTTGATATACTAGTATTTCAGTGGAAAACGGTTAAGGTTGAACTCCACCCAGAGCAAGTAGCTACACTCCTTCACAACTAAACAATGCATTATGCCTTGAATTGTCAGTTCGACGTAAAGAAGTTTCACCAAATGTCTTACTAGTACTAGGCTGCCGAAGGCTGTACCCTCGGGTGGATCCTATTAGTCACACTCCTTGCCTGTTCATGAGCTTTCTAGAGATCATCCCAATCTCATAGACTCTAACCGACAGTCAAGCTCAAATAGGTGTGTTCCTCCAAAGACCACTCTATAGCATACCATGTTGCTTATATAATCTTTGGAACACATTAAGACAATAGTCAACCTACCATACAGTTTTCAAGAGTATTGCATCTCCAATGGAGTGGGTTAGGGAAGTTACTCTCCTCGGTTCACCACTGGCTTGTTTTTCCCAGGTCCCACCTGACGAGATCTCCGATCACATAGGTTGGGTTACCACCATGGCAACTCATGTGGGTCTCATACCCATCTCCCATGATGCATTAATTTTGAACGGCAGGTTCCAAGCAGGTGGTTGAACAATGGGTGCAGAAGTTAAGGCTTTCTTAAGTGTTTCGAAGGCTTCTACACAATCGTCACCAAAAATAAATGTCGCATCTTTTTGTAAGAGATTGGTAAAAGGCCTAGAAATTTTAGAAAAGTATTTAATAAATCTCCTATAGAAGCCAACATGACCAAGGAAACTTCTTATACCTTTAACATCTTTAGGACATGGCATTTTTCTCAATTGCATCAACTTTAGCTTTATCTACCTCAATACCTCCTTCAGAAATTTTATGCCCAAGGACAATACCTTCATTTACCACAAAGTGTTAGTTCTCCCAATTCAAGATAAGATTAGTTTGTTCGCATCTCTGCCAACCTCGATCAAGGTTGCTTAAGCAATCATCAAAAGAAGTCCCGCAAACGGAGAAATCATCCATGAAAACCTCAACAATCTTTTCACAAAAAACAGAGAATATAGAAGTCATAGATGTTTGACAGGTAGTAGGTGCATTGCATAAACCAAAAGGCATACGTCTATAAGCATAAGTTCCAAAGGGGCAAGTAAAAGTACTCTTCTCTTGATCTTCTTGTAACACAAGTATTTGAGAGAAACCAAAATATCCATCAAGGAAATAAAAGTGTGTATGCTTAGACAATTTTTCAAACATTTGATCAATAAAAGGCAATGGGTAATGATCTTTTCTAGTAGCTTTGTTTAATTTTCTATAATCAAATACCATCCTGTAGCCAGTTACAATTCTTTGTGGGATGAGTATCATTAGGAACAACAGTTATACCTCCTTTCTTAGGAACACAATGAACATGACTTAACCATCAACTATCAACTATGGTATAGATTATACCTACTTCCAGAAGCTTTAATATTACGGTTCTTACCACATATTTCATTTTAGGATTTAACTGCCGTTGGTGATCAACAACTGGCTTAGCATCAGGATCCACATTAATCTTGTGCTGACATAGAGTGGGACTAATGCCCTTAAGATCATCAAGAGTATATCCAATAGTGGCACGGTGCTTCCTCGGAGTTTTAAGTAATCCCTTCTTTTGATGCTCTGAAAGGTTAGCACTAATAATAACATGATATATTTTCGTTTTGTCAAGATAAGCATATTTCAATGTATAAGGTAATTGCTTCAATTCAAACACAGGATCACCCTTAGGTGGAGGAGGACCTCCAAGAGTTTCAACAGGTAAATTATGTTTAAGGATAAGTGCTTGATCAAATAATATCTTATCTAATTCATTTGTCTCATTCATATGCATATCATTTTCATGGTCTAGCAGATACTGTTCTAACGGATCAGTAGGCGACACTGCAATAGAAGCAAGACCAATGATTTTATCCTTACTAGGTACTTCTTTATCATGGAGTTGTGTACGGAACTTAGATAAATTAAACTCATGAGATACCTCACCAAAGTTAACGCTAACAGTTTCTTTATTGCAATCTATCTTAGCATTACTGTATTCATGAAAGGTCTATCGAATATAATGGGATAAAAGTCAGCTTGTGGAGAACAAAGGACTAGAAAATCAGTAGGGTATTGTATCTTTCCACACAAGACTTCAACATCTCTAACAATCCCAAGCAGTGAAATAGTATCTCTATTCGCAAGCTTAATAGTAACATCAATGTCCTCCATTTCAGCAGGTGCAATATCATTCATGATCTCTTGATATAAAGTAAATGGAATAGCACTCACACTATCACCCAAATCACATAAACCATGGTAACAATGATCTCCTATTTTAACAGAGACAACAGGCATGCCAACAACATGCCTATTCTTATATTTAAGATCAGGTTCAGCAATTCTAGCAGCTTCATTACATAAGTAAATAACATGCTTGTCGATATTATCAACCAAGAGATCTTTAACCATAGAAATATTAGGTTCGACTTTAATTTTCTCAGAGGCTCTAGGTCTTCTAACATAACTTCTATTAACCACAGTTGAGACCTTAGCATGTTCCTTTATCCTAGCAAAAACGTGAGGTTTCTCAATATAAGCAGTAGGAATAATAGGGTCAACATTGTAAATTATAGTTTCATCTTTAACTATAATGGGTTCTCTTTTATTTAATGGGAGGATGATATTTAAACCACTTCTCCTTAGGGAGATCAACATGAGTAGAAAATGATTCACAGAAAAAAGCTACTATCTCAGAGTCAAATCCATATTTAGTGCTAAACTTATGAAAAGTATCGGTGTCCATAAAAGATTTAACACAATCAAACTCAAGTTTCATACCTGACTCTTTACCTTTCTCAAGTTCTCAATCTTCATAGTTGCGTTTAATTCTTTCCAAAAGATCCCATCTGAATTCAATAATTTTCTTCATAAAGGAACCAGTAGAAGAAGAATCGAGCATGGTTTGATCATTATGAGAAAGTCGAGCATAAAAATTTTGTAAGATAATTTCTCTTGAGAGCTCATGATTGGGGCATGTGTACATCATGTACTTAAGCCTCCCCCAAGCTTGAGCAATAATTTCTCCTTCACGAGTCCAAACATCATATATGTAATTCTGATCGCAATGAACCAGATGCATAGGATAAAACTTTTGATGAATTTCCAATTTCAATCGGCTCCAATCCCACGTTCCAGTATCATCACATAGCCTATACCATGTCAATGATTCCCCCACCCAAAGATAAAGGGGAAACCTTCTTCTTAACTCCATCTTCAGATAAACCTGCAAGCTTAAATAATCCAAAAACTTCATCCACATATATTAAGTGCATATCACGATGTAGTGTTCCATCTCATGCATAACGATTAGCTACTAGATTCTCAATCATACCCGAAGGAATCTCATAACCAAAATTTTCATTAGGTGCGGTAGGTTGAGGGGCAACTCTTTGTGTCTCCGGTCGAAGTGAAGATACCCCAAACAAACCCCTCAAAGGATTGTTTTCTACAATAACAAGTGACAGTAAATTTCAGCACGTAATATAATGTTTTCCTTACCAAAGGCGCTTCACTCCCCGGTAACGGCGCCAGAAAAGAGTCTTGATGACCCACAAGTATAGGGGATCAATCATAGTCCTTTCGATAAGTAAGAGTGTTGAACCCAATGAGGAGTAGAAGGAAATGACAAGCGGTGTTCAGCAAGGTATTTTCTGCAAGCACTGAAATTATCGGCAACAGATAGTTTGATAGCAAGGTAATCGTAATGAGCAACAAGTAACAGTAGTAACTAAAGTGCAGCAAGATAGCCCAATCCTTTTTGTAGCAAAGGACAGGCCAAAACTTTCTCTTATAACGAGTAAATCGCTCTTGAGGACAGGGAATTCCATCTAGTCACTTTCATCATGTTTGTTTGATTCACGTTCGTTACATTGATAATTTGATATGTGGGTGGATGGGCTCTTGGGTGATGTTCTTAATTGAATAAGCCTCCCACTTATGACTAACCTCTCTCGCAAGAATCCACAACTATGAAAGAAGAATTAAGATAAATCTAACCATAGCATGAAACATATGGATCCAAATCAGCCCCTTACGGAATAACGCATAAACTAGGGTTCAAGCTTCTGCCACTCTAGCAACCCATCATCTAATTACTACTCCACAATGCATTCCCTTAGGCCCAAATATGGTGAATTGTCATGTAGTCGACGTTCACATAACACCACTAAGGGAAACGACAACATACATATCATCAAAATATCAAACGAATACCTAATTCACATGATTACTTATGACAAGGCTTATCCCATGTCCTCAAGAACAAAAGTAACTACTCACAAATCATATTCATGTCCAAGATCAGAGGGGTATTGAATAGCATCAAGGATCTGAACATATAATCTTCCACCTAATAAACCAACTAGCATCAACTACAAGATGTAATCAACACTACTAGCAACCCACAGGTACCAATATGAGGTTTTGAGACAAAGGTTGAATACAAGAGATGAACTAGGGTTTGAGATGAGATGGCGCTGGTGAAAATGTTGATGAAGATTGGTCCTCCCATGATGAGAGGGTTGTTGTTGATTGATACATCTCCAACATATCTATAATTTGTGATTGTTCCATGCTATTATATTATCTATTTTGGATGTTTTATATGCATTAATATGCTATTTTATATGATTTTTGGGACTAACCTATTAACCTAGGGCCGAGTGCCAGTTTCTTTTTTTTCTTGTTTTAGAGTTTCGCAGAAAAGGAATACCAAACGGAGTTCAAACAGAATAAAACTTTCGCAATGATTTTTCTTGGACCAGAAGACATCCAGAGGACTTGGAGTGCAAGTCAAAGAAGCCACAAGGTGGCCACAAGGACGGAGGGCACGCCCCCACCCTTTGTGGGCCCCTCGTGACTCCACCGACCAACTTCTTCTGCATATATATATTCTCTTATACCCCAAAACCATTAGGAGGAGCCACGAAAATACTTTTCCACCGCCGCAACCTTCTGTACCCATGAGATCCCATATAGGGGCCTTTTCTGGCGTCTTGTCGGAGGGGGATTCAATCACGGAGGGATTCTACATCAACACCATTGCCCTTCCGATGAAGCATGAGTAATTTACCATAGACCTACGAGTCCATAGCTAGTAGCTAGATGGCTTTTTCTCTCTCTTTGATTCAACCTTTTTTGTGGTGTGTTGCCGAGATCCAATGAATTGTGGATTTATGATCAACTTATCTATGAATATTATTTTAATCTTCTCTTAATTCTTGTATGCATGATTTGATATCTTTACAAGTCTCTTCGAACTGTCGATTTGGTTTGGCCAACTAGATTGGTTTTTCTTGCAATGGGAGAAGTGCTTAGCTTGCAACAAGGCACGCATTGTATTGTTGCCATTGAGGATAAAAAGATGGGGTTTACATCATATTGCTTGAGTTTATTCCTCTACATCATGTCATCTTACTTAATGTGTTACTCTGTTCTTCATGAACTTAATAATTTAGATGCAGGCATGAGTCGGTCGATGTGTGGAGTAATAGTAGTAGATGCAGGCAGGAGTCGGTCTACTTGACACAGATGTGATGCCTATATTCATGATCATTGCCTTATATATCGTCATAACTTTTCGCTTTTTATCAATTGCTCGGCAGCAATTTGTTCATCCACCATAATATTTTCTATCTTGAGAGAAGGATCTAGTGAAACCTATGGCCCCCGGGTCTATTTTCCATCATATAAATTTCTGATCTAGAATATTTGTTTCTGATTTACTTCCTTTGCAATCTTTTACTTTCTGATCTATAAACCAAAAAATACCAAAAATATTTACTTTACCATTTATTTATCTCTATCAGATCTCACTTTTGCAAGTAACCGTGAAGGGATTGACAACCCCTTTATCGCGTTGGGTGCAAGTTGTTTGATTGTTTGTGCAGGTATTCGGTGATTTGTGCGTTGTCTCCTACTGGATTGATACCTTGGTTCTCAAACTAAGGGAAATACTTACTCTACTTTGCTGCATCACCATTTCCTCTTCAAGGGAGAAACCAACGCAAGCTCAAGAAGTAGGAGGAAGAACTTCTGGTGCCGTTACTGGGGAGATCTACGCCAAGTCAAGACATACCAAGTTCCCATCATAAACTCTCATATCTTGCATTACATTATTCAGCATTCGCCTCTCGTTTTCCTATCCCCCACTTTTAAAACGATTTTTGAAAAGATTCTCCTTTTCTTCGCCCCTCTTCCGTTCGTCTTCTTTGCTTGCTTTTTGTGTTCTCGTGTGTTGGATTGCTTGCTTTGTCACGATGACTCAAGAGAATACCAAATTGTGTGACTTTTCCAATACCAACAACAATGATTTTATTAGTACTCCAATTGCTCCCGCTACTAATGTGGAATCTTGTGAAATTAAAGCCACTTTGCTGAATCTTGATACAAAAGATCAATTTTACGGCCTTCCTAGTGAAGATGCCGCATCCCATATAAACAAATTCATTGATTTGTGTGATATGCAAAAGAAAAAAGATGTGGATAATGATATTGTTAAATTAAAGCTATTTCCGATCTCGCTTAGAGATCGTGCTAAAACTTGGTTTTCATCTTTGCCTAAAAATAGTATTGATTCATGGAATAAGTGTAAAGGTGCTTTTATTTTCAAGTATTTTCCTCCCGCTAAGATCATCTCCCTTAGGAATGATATTATGAATTTTAGGCAACTTGATCATGAAGATGTTGCACAATCTTGGGAGAGGATGAAATTGATAATACGAAATTTCCCTACGTATGGTTTGAATTTGTGGATGATTATACAAAATTTTTATGCCAGATTAAATTTTGCTTCTAGAAATCTTGTAGATTCAGCCGTGGGAGGTACTTTTATGGAAATTACTTTAGGATAAGCTACTAAACTCCTAGATAATATTATGGTTAATTATTCTCAATGGCATACTGAAAGATCTTCCACTAGTAAAAAAGTGCATGCGATTGAAGAGATTAATGTTTGGACTGGAAAGATGGATGAGCTTATGAAATTATTTGCTAGAAAGAGTGCTCCTATTGATCCTAATGATACGCCTTTGTCTACTTTGATTGAGAATAATAATGAATCTGTGGATGTGAATTTTGTTGGTAGGAACAATTTTTGGTAATAACGCTTATAGAGGTAATTTAAATCCTAGTCCGTTTCCTAGTAATTCCTCTAATAATTATGGTAATTCCTAAAATAATTCTTATGGAAATTATAATAAGATGCCCTCTGATTTTGAGAATAGTGTTAAAGAATTTATAAGTTCGCAAATGAGTTTCAATGCTTTGATTGAAGAAAAATTGCTTAAGATTGATGATTTGGCTAGGAACGTGTATAGAATTTCTCTTGATGATGATTCTTTGAAACTTAGATCTATTCCACCCAAGCATGATATCAATGAGTCTCTCAAAGCTATGAGAATTTCCATTGATGAGTGCAAGGAAATAACCGCTAAGATGCATGCTAAAAGGATTGGTTTATTAAAGCATGTACTTCTAGTTTCCGTGAAAATAATGTTGAATCTTTGTTTTTCAATATAAATCTTGATAAAGATGGTACTGGAGATGAGTCAACTTTAGTTTAAAGGGGTCCCAATGATTCAGAGTTTTTAGATCTTGATGCAAAAATTTATAAAAGTGGGATTGGAGAGGTCAAAACTTTAAGTAGCAATGAACCCACTCTTTTGGATTTCAAGGAATTTAATTATGATAATTATTCTTTGATAGATTGTATTTCCTTGTTGCAATCCATGTTGAATTCTCCTCATGCTTATAATCAAAACAAAGCTTTTACTAAACATATACGATGCAATCTTTTGAAGAAAAGCTTGAATTGGAAGTTTATATCCCTAGAAATCTTTATGATGAGTGGGAACCTACCATTGAAGATTAAGATCAAAGATTATGAGTGCCATGCTTTGTGTGATTTGGGTGCTAGTGTTTCCACGATTCCAAAAACTTTTCGTGATGTGTTAGGTTTCTGTGAATTTGATGATTGTTCTTTATATTTGCATCTTACTGATTCCACTATTAAGAAACCTATGGGGAGGATTAATTATTTTCTTATTGTTGCAAATAGGAATTATGTGCCCGCAGATTTCATTGTTCTTGATATAGATTGCAATCCTTCATGTCCTATTATTCTTGGTAGACCTTTCCTTAGAACTATTGGTGCAATCATTGATATGAAAGAAGGAAACATTATATTTCAATTTCCATTAAGGAAAGGCATGGAACACTTTCCAAGAAATAAAATTAAATTTCCTTATGAATCTATTATGAGAGCCACTTATGGATTGCATGCCAAATATGATTTAGATCTATTCATGTTTTATGCCTAGCTAAGGCTGTTAAACAATAGCGCTTGTTGGGAGGCAACCCAATTTTATTTTTGTTTTTGCTTTTTTGGATTCTGTTTAGCAATGAATATTTCATCTAGCCTTTGGTTAGATGTGGTTTTGTGTTTTAATTAGTGTTTGTGCCAAATAAGACCTTTAGCATAGCTTACAATGATAGTTTTTTGATCTTGCTAAGAAAAAGAAACTTTTGCGCCTAGGAAAATAATTTTCATAATTCACAGGAGCGTGCTTTTGATCTGATTATTTTTGAACTATATTGGTACATAAATTTCCCAGGTTGTCCTAATTTTTCAGATTTTTTGGAGCTACAGAAGTATTCGAGAGTTACACATTGCTACAGACTGTTTTGTTTTTGACAGATTCTGTTTTCTATGTGTTGTTTGCTTATTTTGATGAATCTATGACTAGTATAGGGGGGTATGAACCATGGAAAAGTTAGAATACAGTAGATATAACACCAATATAAATAATATTGAGTTCACAACAGCAAAAGTGGTGATTTATTTTCTTATACTAACGGAGCTTATGAGATTTTCTGTTGAGTTTTGTGTTGTGAAGTTTTCTAGTTTTGGGTAAGGATTTGATGGACTATGGACCAAGGAGTGGCAAGAGCCTAAGCTTGGGGATGCCCAAGGCACCCCAAGGTAATATTCAAGAACAACCAAGTGCCTAAGCTTGGGGATTCCCCGGAAGGCATCCCCTCTTTCGTCTTCGTCTATCGGTAACTTTACTTGAGGCTATATTTTTATTCACCACATGATATGTGTTTTGCTTGGAGTGTCCTGTATGATTTGAGTCTTTGCTTTTTAGTTTGCCATAACCATCCTTGTTCTACACATATTTTGAGAGAGATACACATGAATCGTGATTTACTAGAATACTCTATGTGCTTCACTTATATCTTTTGAGCTAGGAAATATTGCTCTAGTGCTTCACTTATATCTTTTTAGAGCACGATTGTGGCTTTACTTAGAAATTGATGAACTCTCGTGCTTCACTTATATTATTTTGAGAGGCTCTAAAAAGAATGGTGATTTTCTTTGGTTATAAATTTAGTCCTAATATGATAGGCATCCAAGAGGGATATAATAAAAACTGTCATATAAAGTGTATTGAATACTATGAGAAGTTTGATTCCTTATGATTGTTTTGAGATATGAAGATGGTGATATTAGAGTCATGCTAGTGAATAGTTGTGAATTTGAGAAATACTTGTTTTGAGGTTTGTGAGTCCCGTAGCATGCACGTATGGTGAACCGTTATGTAACGAAGTTGGAGCATGAGATATTTTTTTGATTGTCATCCTTTGTGTGGAGGTCGGGATCAAGCGATGGTTAACTCCTACCAACCCTTCCCCCATGCGCGTAGTACTTTGTTTTGAGGACTAATAGATTTTTGCAATAAGCATGTGAGTTCTTTATGACTAATGTTGAGTCCATGGATTAGACGCACTCTCACCCTTCCACCATTGCTAGCCTCTCTAGTACCTCACAACTTTCGCTGGTACCATAAACCCGCCATATACCTTCCTCAAAACAACCATCATACCTACCTATTATGTCATTTTCATAGCCATTCTGAGATATATTGCCATGCAACTTTGCACCGCTCCATTTACTATGACACATATCATCATTGTCATATTGCTTTGCATGATCTTGTAGTTGACATAGTATTTCTGGGAAAGCCGTTCATAATTCTTTCATACTTTTCACTCTAGATTCATTGCACATCCCGGTACACCATCGGAGGCATTCATATAGAGTCATATTTTGTTCTAGTATCGAGTGGTAATTCTTGGGTTGTAAGTAAATAAAAGTGTGATGATCTTCATTATTAGAGCATTGTCCCATGTGAGGAAATAAAAAAGAGAGAAACTGCCAAATAAAATAGAGAAGACCCAAAAAAGAAAAAATGAGAGAAAAAGAGAGAAGGGGCAATGTTACTATCCTTTTTCCACACTTGTGCTTCAAAGTAGCACCATGATCTTCATGATAGAGAGTTCCCTATTTAGTTACTTTCATATACTAGTGGGAATTTTTCATTATAGAACTTGGCTTGTATATTCCAATGATGGGTTTCCTCAAATTTCCCTAGGTCTTCATGAGCAAGCAAGTTGGATGCACACCCACTTAGTTCCTTTTTGAGCTTTCATAAACTTATAGCTCTAGTGCATCCGTTGCATGACAATCCCTACTCACTCACATTGATATCTATTGAAGGGTATCTCCATAGCCCGTTGATATGCCTACTCAATGTGAGACTATCTCCCTCTTTTTTGTCTTCTCCACAACCACCATTCTATTCCACCTATAGTGTTATGTCCATGGCTCACGCTCATGTACTGCGTGAAAGTTGAAAAAGTTTGAGAATACTAAAGTATGAAACAATTGCTTGGCTAAAACTAGGGTTGTGCATGATTTGAATATTTTGGGTGATGAAGATGGAGCATAGCCAGACTATATGATTTTGTAGGGATAAGATTTCTTTGGCCATGTTATTTGGAGAAGACATAATTTCCTTGTTAGTATGCTTGAAGTATTATTGTTTTTATCTCAATATCAAACTTTTGTTTTGAATCATACGGATCTGAACATTCATGCCATAATAAAGAAAATTAAATGAATAAATATGTTAGGTAGCATTCCACATCAAAAATTCTACTTTTATCATTTACCTACTCGAGGACGAGCAGGAATTAAGCTTGGGGATGCTTGATACGTCTCCAACGTATCTACTTTTTTTGATTGTTCCATGCTATTGTATTATCTGTTTGGATGTTTTAAATGCATTAATTTGCTATTTATATGATTTTTTGGACTAACATATTAACCTAGAGCCCAGTGAAAGTTTTTTTAGAGTTTCACAGAAAGGAATGCCAAATGGAGCCCAGACGGAATAAAACTTTCGCGTTGATTTTTCTTGGACCAGAAGACATACAAAGGACTTGGAGTGCAAGTCAAAGAAGCCACGGGGCGGCCACAAGGACGGAGGGCGCGTCCCCACCCTTGTGGCCCCTCGTTACTCCACCGACCTATTTCTTCCGCCTATATATTCTATTATACCCCAAAACCATCAGGGGGAGCCATGAAAACATTTTTCCACCGCCGCAACCTTTTATACCCGTGAGATCCCATCTAGGGGCCTTTTCCGGTGTCCTGCCGGAGGGGGGTTCGATCACGGAGGGCTTCTACATCAACACCATTGCCCTTCCAATGAAGCATGAGTAGTTTACCACAGACCTATGGGTCCATAGCTAGTAGCTAGACGGCTTCTTCTCTCTCTTTGATTCTCAATACCATGTTCTCCTCGATGTTCTTGGAGATTTATTTGATGTAATACTTTTTTGCGGTGTGTTTGCCGAGATCCGATGAACTGTGGATTTATGATCAGCTTATCTATGAATATTATTTGAATCTTCTTGGAATTCTTATATGCGTGCTTTGATATCTTTGCAAGTCTCTTCGAACTACGATTTGGTTTGGCCAACTAGATTGGTTTTTCTTGCAATGGGAGAAGTGCTTGGCTTTGGTTTCAATATTGCGGTGTCCTTTCCCAATGACAGTAGGGGCAGCAAGGCACGTATTGTATTGTTGCCGTTGAGGATAAAAAGATGGGGTTTACATCATATTGCTTGAGTTTATTCCTCTACATCATGTCATCTTACTTAATGCGTTACTTTGTTCTTCATGAACTTAATACTCTAGATGCAGGCAGGAGTCGATCGATGTGTGGAGTAATAGTAGTAGATGCAGGCAGGAGTCGGTCTACTTGACACGGACGTGATGCCTATATTCATGATCATTGCCTTAGATGTCGTCATAACTTTGCGCTTTTCTATCAATTGCTCGGCAATAATTTGTTCACCTACCATAATATTTTCTATCTTGAGAGAAGCCTCTAGTGAAACCTGTGGCCCCTGGGTATATTTTCCATCATATAAGTTTCTGATCTACAATATTAGTTTCCAATTTACTTCCTATCCAATCTTTTACTTTCTGATCTATAAACCAAAAATACCAAAAATATTTACTTTATCGTTTATTTATCTCTATCAGATCTCACTTTTGCAAGTAACCATGAAGGGATTGACAACCCCTTTATCGCATCGTGTGCAAGTTGTTTGATTGTTTGTGCAGGTATTCGGTGATTTGTGCATTGTCTTCTACTGGATTGATACCTTGGTTCTCAAACTAAGGGAAATACCTATTCTACTTTGGTACATCACCCTTTCCTCTTTAAGGGAAAAACCAACACAAGCTCAAGAAGTAGCAATGATGGCGATGGCTTCAATTTCCCCCTCCCGGAGGGAAGTGTTCCTGGGGGAATCGCTCCACTAGGGTGCAAAAGTGCTCCTGCCCAAGTTCCGCCTTGAGATGGCGGTGTTGTGTCCCGAAAGTCCTCCCCTTATTTTTCCTAGGGCAAATGGGATTATATACCAGAAGATGGGCTACGGAGGCTGGCCAGGGGCCCCACAAGTCACCAGGGCGTGCCCTGGTGCCTTGTGGGCGCATGTGTGGCCTCATGTGGTACTCTTTTCTTCCAATATTTTTATTTATTCCAAAATAATTCTCCGTAAAATTTCAGCTCATTTGGAGATGTGCAGAATAGGTATATCTGACATAGCTTTTTTAGGTACAGAATTCCAGCTAACAGCAATCTCCCTCTTCATGTAAATCTTACAAATTAAGAGAGAAAATGCATTAGAATTGCTCCAAAAAGTATTATATCGATCAAAAACATTATAAACAACAATAGTAAAACATGATGCAAAATGGACGTATCAGGGGTAACCACTTTCCATACTCTCCTTTAATAAAATGCACTTTCTCTTTTTGTTTCATAATTTCTTAAGATTAGTTCTCAAAAAGTTCTAAGCTCGGGGAAGTTACTTTTGCCTGTGTAGAGTCTTTGCAGTGATCTCCATATGATGAATACTATGTAATCATGTGCCCCATTGTTTGATATGCTTGTTCAAGTATGATTGTCTGTATTTGTATGCGGGAATCACTTGCTCAAGTTAGGCCCCATATTGTCAAGTTAATGTTTTTATGCACTTTGTTCAAGTTTTTGCTTAGCTTGGGAACAATCTTCTAAAATACATGTCCACAGTCTCTACTTTTACCAAAAAATGAATGATGGTTGAATAAAAAGTTTGACACTTGTTAGAAATGTCCGAAAAGAAAATGTTATGGACCAGCTCAATCCCATGGTGTGTGAAACAATAGGCTTTGTGGTCCTTGCTTTGAATGTTGTTTATATGAAATCGATATTTCCTAGTATTCAAGAATATGTCAAAATATGTGTTTCAATACATGACGCTTCAGCTTCTTGCTGGTTCCTTGGCCTTGTTACTATATGCTGCTTTTTGCAATGTAAATGTGACTTCGTCACCTCTCTTGTTGTTATGCTGAGAACTCCATTAGGCAATGAACGGTTCACCAGAGTTTCGGCTCGGATTTCGGATGTGAGTTTGTTAACGTTCTTAGTGGCAACACTGTAGCGAATATTATTCGGCTTTCTCTTGAGTGAGTGTGTATGTTGTAATGAACAAGTACTGATTGTAAGAGATTGAAAGAGAAAACATGTTGGTCCATAGTACTCAAACTTAAGCTACAACGAAACCCCGCATATATCACCTTTTGGCATAATCTTGGGAATGTTAGTGGGCATGAATGAAAGACTCCATAACTTAACTTTATGACAACTCTTTGTGCTCAAGTTTATTTAAAAAGAAAAACAACAAAAATAAATGAATAAGCTAGTAAGCAAGAGGATCCTTATTTTTTTCATGCTAGATTAAACTTTGACATGGAGCATAGAAATATTTACTCAAGCTCTAGTCGTTTGGTGATCAAAATAAATGTTACCTAGCTGATCATGTGCTACCTTGTACCGATATGTTCTATCTTGCCTATAGCTTGCAGAGAAGGATACGCCTATGGGCAACAATGTTATTGATGAGCTAGATGGATAACTTTGCTCAACCTTTTTGCTCGAGGGCGAGCAATTTTTAAGCTTGGGGTGTTGATTAGTGGATTTTGTGCACACTTTTTAGAGTATATTCTAGTGCTAGAATCCCTCATATCATATCCATCTAGCACTTATTCATGTCCCCAATGCATAGTTTTTGGTATTTACTTATTTTATCAAGTTCATTGCACACTTTTTTTATATATTTATGTTTTATTAGTTTTGTGATGCCCCCAATTCAATCGTACAGTAATCATACATGCAAATGTGTACGATCAAGATCAGGGACCCACAGGAAGAATATCAAAACACAACTCTAGCCACAAATTTAAAGTCATGCAAGCTTTATATTACAAGCCAGGGGCCTCAAGGGCTCAAATACAGAAGCTCAAATACAAACGAGTCAGTGTAAGCAACAATATCTGAGTACAGACATAAGTTAAACAAGTTTGCCTTAAGAAGGCTCGCACAAAAGTAGCAACGGTTGAAAAGGCAAGGCCTCCTGCCTAGAGCCTCGTAACTACTCCTAGTTGTCGATGGCCTCCACGTAGTAGTAGTCACCCTGGGGGTAGTAGTAGTCATCGGCGGAGGCATATGGCTCCTGGGATCTGCCAAATGATCGCATCAACCGGGTATACAGGGAAAAGAGGTAGCAAAGCAACCCTGAGTACTCATCCAAAGTACTCGCAAGACTTACATCAGATCTACACTATATATGCATCGGTATCAACAAAGAGGGTAATATCTGTGGACTAAACTGCAGAATGCCAGAATAAGAGGGGGAGACGCTAGTCCTATTGAAGACTACGCTTCTGGAAGTCTCCATCTTGAAGAAGTAGAAGAGAGTAGCTGGTATAGTAACAAGTATCAACGTATAGCATAATCCTACCCGGCGATCCTCCCCTCGTCCCCTGTGGGAGAGCGACCACCGGGTTATATTTGTCACTTGAAAGGGTGTGTTTTATTAATTATCCGATTTTAGTTGTAAGAGGTCGGAATACAACTCCAAGTCGCCAAGTTACCATGGACACGACTATTCGAATAGATTAACTTCCCTGCATGGGTGCACCACATTTCCCAACATGCTCGATAACTCTGGCCGGACACACTTTCCTGGGTCATGCCCGGCCTCGGAAGATCAACATGTCGCAGCCCTACCTAGGCTCAACAGAGAGGCCAGCAGACCGGTCTACATCCTAAGAGCGCAGGGGTCATGGTCCCATCGCCCTTTGTAGTCATGCACGTTGTAGGGATGGTCCGGAACAGACCCACCCCCTAATACAAGCGCAGGTGGTTCCGTCCAACCGGACACGCGCCACTCAGTCGCTGACGTCTAAAGAGCTTTGGGTGATACATACGACACCGAGTGCCCATAACTGTTCCCATGTGGTGGTTAGTGTGTATAGGTCAACGGCCAACTCAGCTCAAATTATCCAAATCTCGTTAAGCATGTTATTTTGAAGTATCTGCGGACGAGAATCAGGGACTAGGCCCACCTCTCTCCTAGGTGGTCTCAACCTGCCCTGTCGCTCTGCCACAAAGTATCACTCAAGGGGGGCATCAGGAACCCAGGCCCACCACTACCTGGATGGAACCACATGTCCCTTCAGCCCCCACATCTGTGAATCACTCGCGGGTACTCTACAAGCCGACTCAACTTTAGTCATAACATGTAAAGTATGTATATAGTATATACCTGTGATCACCTTCCGGAGGCATCACGACCCGGTAGTATAGCATGGCAGACGGACAAGAATGTAGGGTCACTAATGATAAACTAGCAACCTATACTAAGCATTTAGGATAGCAGGTAAAGTATCAACAACAGTAGCAAAAAGGATAGGCTATGCATCAGTATATGATCAATCGATAAGCAGTAACTGTAACGTATGCTAATGCAAGCAGTAGAGGGAAATAGTAAGCGGTATCGGAATGATCAAGGGGGTTTTGCTTGCCTGGAAGCTCTGCAAGGAGGGCTCGTCAAATCTGTAGTCGTACTGGGGGTCGCCGGCAGTCTCGGGGTCTACCGGAGAGAAGAGGGGGAAGAAACAATAAATATAATGCAAACAGATGCAACGATGCATGACATGCCAACATGCAGTGCTAGAGGTGACCTAATGCAGTACTACACGATACCGGCGAAGGGGGAAAACATCCGAGAAGGCTTTCCTGGAGTTTGGCATTTTTTGGACAGGTGAAATGGAAGGGATGGATCCATGTTCGCTATGCTAGAGGCATGTGACATATGAACGGAGTGCATACTCAGATATGTCATATTTTTCTGGACAACTTTCATATATAAATTATTTTCATCCGATTTACAAAATTACTTTATATTAATTTTCAAAGTTTTAAATCATTTTCTGAAATTATTTTTAATTCAAAAATAAAAAGCAAAATGCTATGTGCACACCAAAGTGTACCACGGGCTAACGTGTGGGTCCAGGGGGTCCCAGTTGACCAGTCAAAGTTGATTTGTCAACAGGGGTATGGCCCCCCTGTCATTGTCACATTAGGCTCATTAGTTAATTAAGCTAAATTAATTACTTAATTATTTTTATTTTTATTTTCGTTTTCGTTTTAATAGAGCAGGGCCCACATGGCAGTGGCCCTGGCGGGCACACACACACACACACACACACACACACACACACACACACACACACACACACACACCGCACGCACACGGCCAGCAGCCGTGATGGTGGGTGGTAGCGGCCGGAGACGCGCTGTAGAGGCCAGCGGCGGGCCGGTGGCGGCTAGAGCGGGCGGGCGGAGAGGCGGTCACGGGTGTGGCTGGGTAGGTGGCGGGGAGCGGCAACAACAGGACGCAGCAGCGGCTGAGCAAAGGGGGCTACAGGGGCGAGCGGACGGCGGGGGGAAAATGCGGGCGAGGACAGAGGCGAGGCGGCCACGCGACGAGCGGCTACGGCATGACGGGCATGATGGCGCGCAAGCAGCCGGGAGGGAGAGCGCGCGGGGTTACGGGCGCGCGGGCACGGACGAAGTGTAGGCAAGGCATGCAAGAGCGGGACAAGGGCGGTTGGGAGCGAGGCCGGTGCGAGCGGGAGGAGCGGCGGTCGGGGCTGCGATCGCGACCGTGGACGAGTGGGATACGGGGACAGGGGAGCAGTGACAGCGACAACTGGACGAGAAGAGAGGAAAGGAGGGGAGGCGCGGCTCAGCCATGTTGTCGGGGAACACCGACGAGGCTTGGTGGAGCCGCTGGGAGAGACAAGCGAGGAGGCTACGAGGGCGGCGAAGGGCGACAGCGAGCGGCATCGGGGCGCCCTCAATGCGTCCAGATCGGGATGGAGAGGAGGAGAACGAAGAGGAGCACCGACGAGGGGGGTTAAGCAACCGGTAGGTGGCCGGATGGCCGCCATGGCATCGGTCGATGCCGTGGCGGGCATCGGCCATGGCCACGAGCACCTCCCCAGCGTGAACAGGGGAGGGAGACGAGGCGTAGGTGGGCTAGCTGGGCCAACTGGGCCGAGGGCCGGGGGGAGGGGGTTCCTTTCTGTTTTTTGTATATGTTTTCTTTTTCTTTTTTTATTTTCTTTTACTGGATTCTATTTATTTTCTAATTAATTTTAGTTTCACAAAGTACCACAATAGCACCTAAAATAGTGTTTCAAAACATGCCTCAACCACAAAAAGTTTGGCACCTAAACATTATAGTTTAAAATTTTATAATTTTGAAAAAACATTTAATTAATTGTTTTAACCCCTATTTTATTTCTTTTGGGTCATTTAAATACTTTTAAAAATGTTGATTTCTTCACCAATATTATCTATGGATTATTTGGCAGAATATGAATAATTTTGTTTTTACATTTGAACACTTTAGTTTTTGGACTTTAATTCAAATTTGAATTTGAATCGGTTTCGAATCAAAGTGAGATTAGCAATAGTGAATGTGATGACATGGCACCATTAACATGGGATTACTATAGCTTAATTATTGGGGTGTTACAAGTTTTCCTTTATTTTGTAGTCTTTTTAGGTGTGTTGTGATACGTCTCCAACGTATCTATAATTTTTTATTGTTCCATGCTATTATATTATTTGTTTTGGATGTTTTATATGCATTAATATGCTATTTATATGATTTTTGGGACTAACCATTAACCTAGAGCCCAGTGCTAGTTTATGTTTTTTTTCATGTTTTAGAGTTTCACAGAAAAGAATACCAAACGGAGTCCAAACGGAAAAAAACTTTTGTGATGATTTTTCTTGGACCAGAATACACCCAGGAGACTTGGAGTGCAAGTCAGAAGAGCCACTAGGCGGCCACAAGGGTGGAGGGCACGCTTAGGGGGGTATGGCGCGTCCCCCGACCTTGTGGGCCCCTCGGTGACCCCCTGACCTAGATATTCCTCCTATATATTCTCAAATACCCCAAAAACTTCCAGGGGAGCCACGAAACCACTTTTCCGCCGCCGCAACCTTATGTACCCGTGAGATCCCATCTAGGGGCCTTTTCCGGCATCCTGCCGGAGGGGGATTCGATCACGGAGGGCTTCTACATCAACACCATTGCCTCTCCGATGAAGCGTGAGTAGTTTACCACAGACCTACGGGTCCATAGCTAGTAGCTAGATGGCTTCTTCTATCTCTTTGATTCTCAATACGATGTTCTCCACGATGTTCTTGGAGATCTATTCGATGTAATACTCGTTTGCGGTGTGTTTGCCGAGTTCCGATGAATTGTAGATTTATGATCAACTTATCTATGAATATTATTTGAACCTTCTGAATTCTTATATGCATGATTTGATATCTTTGCAAGTCTCTCTGAACTATCGATTTGGTTTGGTCAACTAGATTGGTTTTTCTTGCAATTGGAGAAGTGCTTAGCTTTGGGTTCAATCTTGTGTTGTCCTTTCTCAATGATAGTAGGGGCAGCAAGGCACGTATTGTATTGTTGCCATTGAGGATAAAAACATGGGGTTTACATCATATTGCTTGAGTTTATTCCTCTACATCATGTCATCTTACTTAATGTGTTACTCTGTTCTTCATGAACTTAATACTCTAGATGCAGGCAAGAGTTGGTTGATATGTGGAGTAACAGTAGTATATGCACGCAGGAGTCGGTCTACTTGACACGGACGCGATGCCTATATTCATGATCATTGCCTTAGATATCGCCATAACTTTGCGCTTTTCTATCAATTGCTCGGCAGTAATTTGTTCACCCACCGTAATAATTCCTATCTTGAGAGAAGCCTCTAGTGAAACCTATGGCCCCCGGGTCTATTTTCCATCATATAATCTTCTATTTCCCATCATATAAGTTTCCGATCTACAATTTTAGTTTCCTATCTATTTTCTTTCCAATCTTTTACTTTCCGTTCCATAAACCAAAAGCACCTAAAATATTACTTTGCCATTTATCCATCTCTATCAGATCTCACTATGCAAATAACCGAGAAGGGATTGACAACGCCTTTATCGCGTTAGGTGCAAGTTGGTGTTTGTTTGTGCAGGTATTCAGTGGCTTGTCGCATTGTCTCCTACTGGATTGATACCTTGGTTCTCAAAAGCTGAGGGAAATACTTACTCTACTTTACTGCATCACCCTTTCCTCTTCAAGGGAAAAACCAATGCAAGTTCAAGAGATAGCATGTTGACATGTTGATGGACTTGGGGCATCAAAAGAACCAAGTTGGGTGTCAAACCGGAGAAGTTCGAGGCACTGGATCAAGGCCCTTTGAAGAGTTTGATGATTTTACATTTATCAATGTGTCCAAGTTGAATATCCAGGGCCTCTGACACATCCGGCTTTTCGCTAGCAACCCAACGAGCACAAGAACATTAAAATCAGAATTTGTATGAAGAAATGACGACCAAAATATGAAATAGCTCCCGAAGTCCATAGAGAACGACAACCTTCCATATGAGTATAGCTGCTCGTATGGATTCTCGTATTTGCTGCACACAGCCACGAAAATTGGCCTGAATTTTGTAGATTTTGCTCCGATTTCGTCCCCGTTTTTTCCTACGGGATCCATGATGACCAAGGCTTGTATTAGACATGGATTTGGATCCCCTAGAGCCCTTGGATGAAAGGGAGGAGGCTAGATCAAAGGAGGACACCCGAGGGGGCCTCCTATATGAACACCTCCAACCCTAGCCGCCGCATCAAGCAATCTCCATCCACCACAAGTTTCTTCTCCCGCCATACCTCCATTGCAGCAAACTCCAGCATAGAGAAGGCCAAGACAAGGAAGGGAGGAGGCGCCTCCCACGTCTGGCGCCCTCTTCATCACCGCTACCATGTCTCTCTCTCCATGTCCAACTTTGTGTTGGCTCGTAACTTGTCCCTAAACTCTATGTACTCCATCACCATGTTTGAGTAGTATAATTAGTTCTTGGGGGGAATAAGATGAACTCTAGTTTGTGCTGGTACCATTGTCTTGCGTGGCATCCAACATATTGATGTTGGGTGAAGTCGGCCATCCAACATATGCCAATTATGGATGGAAGGTTACTATTGTTGGCAAACCGGCTGGTTGCGGAGGTGGGTGCGTGACAGGCCCTATCTCCCTTCATTCGGGATCGTTGCAACAGGGGGTAAAGGGAGACTACTTAAGGCTGCGTCCATGCTACTTCTTGAGTTTGTGTTGGTTTTCCCTTGAAGAGGAAAGGGTGATGCAGCAAAGTAGAGATAAGTATTTCCCTCAGTTAGAGAACCAAGGTATCAATCCAGTAGGAGGTACAAGCAAGTCCCCAATCTGTGTACCTACCGAAACAATCAAACACTTGCACCCAACGCGATAAAGGGGTTGTCAATCCCTTCTCGGTCAATTGCAAAGGTGAGACCTGATAGAGCTAGGTATAAAAGATTACTAAAGAGTAAACTAAATAAAAGTAAATAAAATTGCAGCAAGGTGTTTTTGGTATTTTTGGTTTATAGATATCAAAATATATGATGCAAAATAGACTCGGGGGCCATAGGTATCACTAGAGGATTCTCTCATGAAGGCAAATAATGCGGTGGGTGAACAAATTATTGTCGAGCAATTGATAGAAAAGCGCAAAGTTAGGACGATATTCAAGGCAATGATAATGCATATAGACATCACGTCTTTGTCAAGTAGACCGAAACGATTCTGCATGTACTACTATTACTCCACACATCAACCGCTATCCAGCATGCATCTAGAGTATTAAGTTCATAAAAACGGAGTAACGCATCTAGAGTATTGATTCATGGAACAAGTGTAAAGATGCTTTTATTTCCAAGTATTTTCCTCCAGCTAAGATCATCTCCCTTAGGAACAATATTATGAATTTTAAGCAACTTGATAATGAACATGTTGCACAATCTTGGGAAGGATGAAATTAATGATTAGAAATTGCCATACTCATGGTTTGAATTTGTGGATGATTATACAAAAAAAATTACGCGGGATTGAATTTTGCTTCTAGAAATATTTTAGATTCAGCCGCGGGGGGTACTTTTATGGAAATTACCTTAGGAGAAGCTACTAAACTACTAGATAATATTATGGTGAATTATGCTCAATGGCATACCGAAAGATGTTCCACTAGTAAAAAAGTGCATGCTATTGAAGAAATAAATGTTTTGAGTGGAAAGATGGATGAGCTTATGAAACTATTTGCTAGCAAGAGTGATCCTATTGATCCTAATGATATGCCTTTGTCTACTTTGATTGAAAATAATAATGAATCTATGGATGTGAATTTTGTTGATAGGAACAATTTTGGTAATAACGTGTATAAAGGTAATTTCAATCCTAGGCCGTTTCCTAGTAATTCCTCTAATAATTATGCTAATTTCTACAACAATTCTTATGGAAATTATAATAAGATGCCCTGTGATTTTGAGAATAGTGTTAAAGAATTTATAAGTTTGCAAAAGAATTTCAGTGCTTTGATTGAAGAAAAATTACTTAAGATTGATGATTTGGCTAGGAACATGGATATAATTTCTCTTGATGTTGATTCCTTGAAACTTAGATGTATTCCACCTAAGCATGGTATCAATGAGTCTCTCACAGCCATGAGAATTTCCATTGATAAGTGCAAAGAAAAAATGATTGGTTTATAAAAGCATGTTCTTCTAGTTTCCCTGAAAACAATAATGAAGACCTTAAAGTGATTGATGTGAATCCTATTGAATCTTTGTTTTCCAATATAAATCTTGATAAAGATTGGACTATAGATGAGTCAACTTTAGTTAAAAGGAGTCCCAATGATTTAGAGTTTTTAGATCTTGATGCAAAAATTGATAAAAGTGGGATTGAAGAGGTCAAAACTTTAGGTAGCAATGAATCCACTCTTTTGGATTTCAAGGACTTTAATTATGATAATTGTTCTTTAATATATTGTATTTCCTTGTTGCAATCCATGTTGAATTCTCCTCATGCTTATAATCAAGACAAATCTTTTACTAAACATATCGTTGATGCTATGATGCAATCTTTTGAAGAAAAGCTTGAATTGGAAGTTTCTATCCCTAGAAAACTTTATGATGAGTGGGAACCAACTATTAAGATGAAGATTAAAGATTATGAGTGCCATGCTGTCTGAGATTTGGGTGCTAGTGTTTCCACGATTCCAAAAACTTTGTGTGATGTGTTAGGTTTCCGTGAATTTGATGATTGTTCTTTAAATTTGCATCTTGCGGATTCCACTATTGATAAACCTATGGGAAGGATTAATTATGTTATTATTGTTGAAAATATGAATTATGTGCCCATAGATTTCATTGTTCTTGATATAGATTGCAATCCTACATGTGCTATTATTCTTGGTAGACCTTTCCTTAGAACGATTCGTGTAACTATTGATATGAAAGAAGGAAACATTCGATTTCAATTTCTGTTAAGGAAAGGCATGGAATACTTCCCTAGAAAGAAAATTAAATTGCCTTATTAATCTATTATGAGAGCCACTTATGGATAGCATGCCAAAGATGATAATACTTAGATCAATTCGTGTTTTATGCCTAGCTAAGGGCGTTAAACAATAGCGCTTGTTGGGAGGCAACCCAATTTTTTTTATTTTTTATTTTTAGGTTCTGTTTAGCAATAAATATTTCATCTAGCCTTAGGTTAGATGTGGTTTTGTGTTTTAATTAGTGTTTTTGCCAAGTAAGACCGTTGGGATAGCCTACGGTGATAGTTGATTTGATCTTGCTGAAAAACAGAAACTTTTGCATGCACAAAAATAATTTTCATAAATCACGGAAACGTGATTTTCAGTTGATTATTTTTTAGAAGATTAATAAACAAATTTCTTAGGACTTCCTAATTTATCAGGATTTTTGGAGTTACAAAAGTATTCGAAATATCCAGATTGCTACACACTGTTCTGTTTTTGACAAATTCAGTTTTTTGTGTGTTGTTTGCTTATTTTGATGAATCTATGGATAGTATCGGGGGGTATGAACCATGGAAAAGTTGGAATATGTTAGATATTACACCAATATAAATAAAGAATGAGTTCACAACTGTACCAAAAGTGGTGATTTATTTTCTTATACTAACGGAGCTTACGAGATTTTCTGTCGGAGTTCTGTTTGTGAAGTTTTCAAGTTTTGGGTAAGGATTTGATGGACTATGTAATAAGGAGTGGAAAGAGCCTAAGCTTGGGGATGCCCAGGCACCCCTAGGTAATATTCAAGGACAACGAAGAGCCTAATCTTGGGGATGCCCCGCGAAGGCATCCCCTCTTTCGTCTTTGTCTATCAGTAACTTTACTTGAGGCTATATTTTTATTCACCACATGATATGTGCTTTGCTTGGAGCGTCTTGTATGATTTGAGTATTTGCTTTTTAGTTTGCCACAATCATCTTTGCTGCACACACCTTTTGAGAGAGACACACATGAATCGTGATTTATTAGAATACTCCATGTGCTTAACTTATATCTTTTTAGCTAGGCATTTTTGCTCTGGTGCTTCACTTATATCTTTTTAGAGCACGACAGTGGTTTTATTCTATAGAAATTGATGAACTCTCATGCTTCACTTATATTAATTTGAGAGTCTCTAAACAGCATGGTAATTTTCTTTGGTTATAAAATTAGTCCTAATATTATAGGCATCCAAGAGGGATATAATAAAAACTTCCATAAAAAGTGCATTGAATATTGTGAGAAGTTTGATTGCTTATGATTGTTTTGAGATATGAAGATGGTGATATTAAATTCATGCAAGTGAGTAGTTGTGAATTTGAGAAATACTTGTGTTAAAGTTTGTGAGTCCCGTAGCATGCACATATGTTGAACCGTTATGTGATGAAGTCAGAGCATGATTTATTTATTGATTGTCTTCCTTATGAGTGGCAGTCGGGGACGAGCGATGGTCTTTTCCTACCAATCTATCCCCCTATGAGCATGCGCGTAATACTTTGTTTCAAGGACTAATAGATTTTTGCAATAAGTATGTGAGTTCTTTATGACTAATGTTGAGTCCATGGATTATGCACACTCTCACCTTTCTGCCATTGCTATACTCTCTAGTACCGTGCAACTTTTACCGGTACCATAAACCCACCATTACCTTTCTCAAGACAGCCACCATACCTACCTATTATGGCATTCCCATAGCCATTCCTAGATATATTACCATGCAACTTTTCACCGTTCTGTTCATTATGACACGCTTCATCACTATCATATTGCTATGCATGATCATGTATTTGACATCATATTTTTGGCAAAGCCACCATTCATCATTCTTTCATACATGTCACTCTTGATTCATTGCACATCCCGGTACATCGCCGGAGGCATTCACATAGAGTCATATTTTTGTTCTAAGTATCGAGTTGTAATTCCTGAGTTGTAAGTAAATAAAAGTGTGATGATCTTCATTATTAAAGCATTGTCCCGTGTGAGGAAAGGATGATGGAGTCTATGATTCCCCCACAAGTCGGGATGAGACCCGGATGAAAAAAAGAGGCCAAAAAAGAGAGAAAAGGCCCAATAAAAAATGAGAGAAAAAGAGAGACAGGACAATGTTACTATCCTCTTTGCCACACTTGTGCTTCAAAGTAGCACCATGATCTTCATGATAGAGATTTTCCTATATTCCCATTTTCATATAATAGTGGGAATTTTTTATTATAGAACTTGGCTTGTATATTCCAATGATGTGCTTCCTCAAATTGCCGTAGGTCTTCATGAGCAAGCAAGTTGGATGCACACCCACTTAGTTTTCTTTTTGAGCTTTCATAAACTTATAGCTCGAGTGCATTCGTTGCATGGCAATCCCTACTCACTCGCATTGGTATCTATTGACGAGCATCTCCATAGCCCGCTGATATGCCTATGAGACTATCTCCTTCTTTTTGTCTTCTCCACAACCACCGTCTATTCCACCTATAGTGCTATGTCCATGGCTCATGCTCATGTATTGCATGAAATTTGAAAAAGTTTGACAACATAAAAATTATGAAACAATTGCTTGGCTTGTCATCGGGGTTGTGCATGATTTGAATATTTTGTGTGATGAAGATGGAGCATAGCCAGACTGTATGATTTTGTAGGGATAAGCTTTCTTTGGCCATGTTATTTTGAGAAGACATAATTATTTTGTTAGTATGCTTGAAGTATTATTGTTTTTATGTCAATATTAAACTTTTGTTTTGAATCATACATATATGAACATTCATGCCACAATAAAGAGAATTACATGGATAAATATGTTAGGTAGCATTCCACATCAAAAATTCTGTTTTTATCATTTACCTACTCGAGGACGGGCAGGAATTAAGCTTGGGGATGCTTGATACGTCTCCAACGTACCTATAATTTTTTATTGTTCCATGTTATTATATTATCTGTTTTGGATGTTTTATATGCATTAATATGCTATTTTATATGATTTTGGACTAACCTATTAAGCTAGAGCCTAGTGCTAGTTTCTGTTTTTTCCTTGTTTTAGAGTTTCGCAGAAAAGGAATACCGAACGAAGTCCAAATGGAATAAAACTTTCACAATTATTTTTCTTGGACCAGAAGACACCTAGGAGACTTGGAGTGCAAGTCAGAAGACCCACGAGGCGGCCACAAGGGTGAAGGGCGCGCCCAGGGGGGTAGGGCGCGCCTCCGACCTTGTCGGCCCCTCGGTGACCCCCTGACCTAGATCTTCCTCCTATATATTCTTAAATGCCCCCAAAACATCTAGGGGAGTCACAAAACCACTTTTCCTCCGCCGCAACCTTCTGTACCCGTTAGATCCCATCTAGGGGCCTTTTCCGGCATCCTGACGGAGGGGGATTCGATCATGGAGGGCTTCTACATCAACACCATTGCCTCTACGATGAAGCTTGAGTAGTTTACCATGGACCTATGGGCCCATAGCTAGTAGATAGATGGCTTCTTCTCTCTCTTTGATTCTCAATACAAAGTTCTCCTCGATGTTCTTGGAGATCTATTCGATGTAATACTCTTTGCGGTGTGGTTGCCGAGATCCGGTGAATTGTGGATTTATGATCAACTTATCTATGAATATTATTTGAATCTTCTCTGAATTCTTATATGCATGATTTGATATCTTTGCAAGTCTCTTAAAACTATCAATTTGGTTTGGCCAACTAGAATGGTTTTTCTTGCAATGGGGAAGTGCTTAGCTTTGGGTTCAATCTTGCGGTGCTCGATCCTAGTGACAGAAGGGGAACCGACATGTATGTTATTGTTGCCATCGAGGATAAAAAGATGGGGGTTTTATCATAATGCTTGAGTTAATTCCTCTACATCATGTCATCTTGCCTAATGTGTTACTCTGTTCTTATGAACTTAATACTCTAGATGCATGCTGGATAGCGGTCGATGTGTGGAGTAATAGTAGTAGATTCAGAATTGTTTCAGTCTACTTGATACAAACGTGATGCCCATATTCATGATCATTGCCTTAGATATCGTCATAACTTTGCGCTTTTCTATCAATTGCTCGGTAGTAATTTGTTCATCCATCGTAATAATTCATATCTTGAGAGAAGCCTCTAGTGAAACCTATGGCCCCCGAGTCTATTTTCCATCACATAATCTTCTATTTTACATCATACAAGTTTCTGATCTACAATTTTAGTTTCCTATTTATTTTCTTTGCAAACTTTTACTTTTCATTCCATAAACGAATAACACCAAAAATATTACTTTACCGTTTATCCATCTCTATCAGATCTAACTTTGCAAATAATCGTGAAGGGATTGACAACCCCTTTATCGCGTTGGGTGCAAGCGGGTGTTTGTTTGTGCAGGTATTCGGTGGCTTGTCGCATTGTCTCCTACTGGATTGATACCTTGCTTCTCAAAACAGGTAAATACTTACTCTACTTTGCTGCATCACCCTTTCCTCTTCAAGGGAAAAACCTACGCAAGCTCAAGAGGTAGCATGTTGAGTATAGAGCTCGTATGAGCAACCCAACAAGCACAAAAACATTGAAATCGGAGTTTGTATGAAGAAATGGCGACCAAAATATGGAATAACTCCCAAAGTCCATAGAGAACGACAACCTTCCATATGAGTATAGAGCTCATATGGATTCTCGTATGAGCTCCACACCGCCATGAAAATTGGCCAAAATTTTGTAGATTTTGCTCCAATTTCGTCCCCGTGTTTCCCTACGGGATCCTTGATGACCAAGGCTTGTATTAGACATGGATTTGGATCCCCTAGAGCCCTTGGATGAAAAGGAGGAGGCTAGATGAAAGGAGGACACCCGAGGAGGCCTCCTATATGAACACCTCCAACCCTAGCCGCCGCATCAAGCAATCTCTATCCACCACAAGTTTCTTCTCCTGCCATACCTCCTCGGTCATTTGCACCCAACACGGTAAAGGGGTTGTCAATCCCTTCTCGGTCAATTGCAAAGGTGAGATCCGATAGAGATAGGTATAAAAGATTGCTAAAGAGTAAACTAAATAAAAGTAAATAAAATTGCAGCAGGGTGTTTTTGGTATTTTTGGTTTATAGATCTGAAAATATATGATGGAAAATAGACCCGGGGGCAAAAGCTTTCACTAGAGGCTTCTCTCATAAAGGGAAATAATACAGTGGGTGAACAAATTACTGTCTAGCAATTGATAGAAAAGCAGAAAGTTCGGACGATATCCAAGGCAATGATTATGCATATAGGCATCACGTCTATGTCAAGTAGACCAAAACGATTCTGCATCTACTACTATTACTCCACACATCGACCGCTATCCAGCATGCATCTAGAGTATTAAGTTCATAAAGAATGGAGTAACGCCTTAAGTAAGATGACATGATGTAGAGGGATAAACTCAAAAAATATGATGAAAACCCCATCTTTTTATCCTTGATGGCAACAATACAATACGTGCCTCGCTACCCCTACTTTGTCACTAGGTGAGTACACCACAAGATTGAACCCAAAACTAAGCACCTCTCCCATTGCAAGAAATATCAATCCATTTGGCCATACCAAACCGATAATTCGAAGAGAAATACAAAGATATCAAATCATGCTTATAAGAATTCAGAGGAGATTCAAAATAATATTTATGGATAATTTGATCATAAATCCACAATTCATTGGATCTCGGCAAACACACCGCAAAAGAAGATTACATTACTACAAAAAAATACACTTCCGTGATGATACGTGTTTGTCATAGTAGGTCACGTTGTTGACACCAGATTTTGGCACGGTCAAGAACTTAACTAATATGGCCTCAAATGGAGAAGTTATCTACATAAAAAGTTTCGTATTGTCAATATGAACATCTTTTAAGTTTGGGCCATCGTCATCCGATCTCATCTCGAAGGCCGAAGTTGTGTTCGAAATACTGAGATTTTGTATTCAGAACACAATTCGGCTCATTACGCCCCCAAGACCACCTTGTATTGAAAAATGAACTACACGGATTATCTTCGTCTCGTCGAAATGACCAACTTTGATATATAAATCGTTCGAATCCGAGTACATATGAAAATGTTAGAGCCATCAAAATGCAGCTCTGTCAAGAGGCAGAAAATGGCGCGCCCCACAAGACGCCGTATCTGATGGGTAGCGCGAGTATAGCCTGTTTTGCGCGAGGTAGCGTGAATAATAGCCTGTTTTGCATGATCTATTTTACCCTCAAGATGACCTCTTCTCAAAAAACGTTCAACATGAAAGTTGTTTGTCTTGTTGAAAGAGTCAAGATTGCTTTTGGACTCGTTTTCATCTGACGTTGTTTACCACCACAAAAAAGACCCGGAAGGTGCAGCCAGTTTAAACCGAACAGTTTTGGGAAGTTCGGACAAAACCAATCCGAATTTGACTAGGGTTTTGGACATGAATCCAAGCCTTTTCCTTGCACAGGAAGTCTAGTCGCCTCTTATATACCTAAGGGTTGATGGCCGATTGAACAACACACAATCGACAAAATCATCTACCACTTTTTATCTTTTATATTTTCTTCTTAACCCTAGTTCTTCTTCTTCCTCGTTCTTCATCTATTCTTCTTGTTGCAGGGCAGCGAACCTCGAGGCCCTAGGGGCGATCAGGTCGACCTAGGGAAGCCCATAGCCGCCGCACGTCCAGATGGGGTCCCTCCTGGACGTGGGGGTTTTTGGGTGTACAAAAGCGCCCGCCGGATTGCCTGCGCACCACACATCCGGCCGGGTCTCCTTCCACGTGAGCTGCGGTGCATCACCCCCGGCGTTAAGGGTACACGGTGACGTGTTCGTGTGCGAACACATGTTTTCTGTCATGCATGTACATCCATGATGATTTTATGACAGAATCAAGATAGTCATACATGTGCTGTCGTAGAAGTGTTCCATGACATTACCAAAATTATCATCACGGAAGTGTCCACTTCCATGACGATAAATCGTGCATCATAGAAGTGCTTTCGTCAAGGGTGACCGACACATGGCATCCACCATAATGGCTCGCCGTTAAGCTATCGGGTCCGGTTTTGGATCCGATAACCCGTTAACATCCCCGATCAATGGGGATTTTCCACGTGTAAAGTCATCATTGGCTGGAGGAAACATGTGTCGGCTCACCGTTGGGACAGACGTTATCCACTCATTGGACCAAAGGTGCCTATGATACGTCAACACGTGGCACGGCCCAACACAGGCCCATTCCTGTGAAAAGGCCAGCCCGTTTGACTTGGTCAAGAGGTGGCGAGCCGGCCCACGGAAAGCTTGTTAACAACATGTTCGCATATAGCCCATTTATAGTCCGCTAACCCAGGGCCCGTTTCGACCTATCCGAATTATGCCCAATATCGTCATTTGGGCCGTCCAATATGAGTCCAGCCTGTTTTAACTTCCGGTCCATGTATGAGCCATGATGTCTTTCGGCCCATATGAGGCCCTTTGTAACTCTTGGCCCATTAACGGCCCATGGTGAAACTGGCCCATAATGAACACTGTATCACTTTATACCCATTAACGACCCATTATTCCATTGGGCCGTTTCCAGACTGTGTTATCTTTCGGCCTTCTCAGGGCCCATTTATTCTTTGTCAGGACCTCGACTCGATGACACATCGATCTAGCCTGTAACACCTCATATCACTTTGCGGCCTCACGCACGGTATCCCCACGGGTGTCGCCTTACCTTTGCCCGGGACCGTTTGTGCCTTTTGGCTCACGTATATGATAGTGTCGCTAGCATCCATATGTTAAGGAGCCCGGGCTGACATGACTAGTTGTAAACCCAAAGTGGCACAGACTTACAGGGACAGGCATCCATGACCCAGCTTCGAACGTGTCGGTCATCAGCAAGAGGGTCCGGGCTATAGCACTGGGCTAGCAGGACTCCGGTAAACCGGGCTGTAGCGGGCTAACAGGACTCCGGTACTCAATGCGTGACATTTCCCCGAAGGGACAGACACCGGAACGAAGAAGGACACATGCCGGCCAGCCTAAGTGTTCCAGAGCAGTAGCAAGCTACCATGGCTCAGTGGTAACACTAGGAGACATTTCCCGGTAAGAGAGGCTACTAAAGATAAACAACTAGATAGTTAGATCCCACACATACCAAGCATTTCAATAACATACACACAGTATGCTCGATATGTGCAAATACAACGTGGCATCACAACATGACTCTATGACACAAGTACTTTATTTAAGGCTCAGGGAGCCATACATAATCATACACACAGGTACGGGTCACACGACCCAGCATTCAAGTCATACAGTCATACAAACCAGCAGCGGAAGTAACTTGTCTGAGTACAGACAACTAGTAAAATAAAAGAGGCTTGGAAAGCCTAGCTATACTACGTGGTCCTTCACAAGCTCAGGATCACCACCTGGGCCTTAGCCTACTCATTGATGTCAACGTCTACGTAGAACCCATCAGAAGGGGTTGCAGCGTCTTCTGTAAAAAATGTAAATTATAGCAACATGAGTACAAAGGTACTCAGCAAGACTTACATCAGATCCTACATACATGCATATTATCAAGAAGGGTTGGTGGAGTTGTTGCAGCAAGCCAGCTTTGACTCTTGGCTAGGCTAACCTATGAGACTCCAACTTGAAATGGTTTTGCGTACACGAGTCCACTACTCACCAATTCAATACACTACCGAGGATCCACCTCCGTCTTCCTACGGAAGAGCCATCCTCGGCACTCACACTTATCTTGAGGCTTTTAGTAGTTTCCGTTTACTTGTCTATGAACTGTATAGGCAACCAAGTAGTCCTTTACCGCGGACGCGGCTATTCGAATAGATCATGATAACCCTGCAGGGGTGTACTTCTTCATACATGTTTCCACCACTTAGCGTCTGCACACGACATGTGCTCGGAAGACTTCAAGCGAAAGCTGACATGGGTGTAGACCACGACCTACCTAAACACCTAAGTCTCCAATCCAGGTTTATCGCCTATCCAGGTTCCATCCGCAGGGAGTCCGGCCGAGGTTTCCCATACGGCCCCGAACGATGTGAACAGGGTTCCCGAGATACCTAACGGGTATTCGGTACACCCGGCCACGTACCTACCGCATCACAGCCCACCCCTACGGTCAGCGCTGTCCACGGCCTCCAGTAGGCTACAAACACCAGAAACTACTTGCAACTCCTGGACAGAGAGCTAGGGTGAATAAGAAGTCGAGCGGGGTCATATTTCAGGGCCCAATGCATGGTAGTAGCTGTATCTTAAATCACACATACAGATCTCAGTGCTTAAGGTCGGCTTCAATGAAACAACCCACCATGTACTCCTACATGGCCTCTCATCGATACCTTTACCAAATCGTGTTCACCACACCACTCTCATTACCGACATAATCATTTCACTCTAGCCCATCACCCAGATGAACCAGACCTGACATGACTCTAAGCATACCAGGCATAGCAAGGTAGGAACAACACATACATATGGCTCACTCAACTCCTACACATGCTAGTGGGTTTCATCTAGTTACTGTGGCAATGACAGGTCATGCAGAGGAAATGGGTTCAACTACCGTGGCACACAACAGTTTGAAACGCGTTGTCTTAATGCAGTAAAAGAGAGCAGGAGCGAGAACATGGGATTGTATCGATATGATCAAATGGTTGGTTGCTTGCCTGATGGTTCGATGCACTGATACGGTTCTTCGTTAGGGTAATCACGGTACTCCTCGGAGGCAGAACCTGCCGCAAAGAACACCGATACACAACCATCACCAAACAATGTGCAACAATATGATGCATGCATGAAACATAGCAATATGAGTGTGTTGGGCTAATGCAACTAAGACCAGAAGGGTTTGAACCAATTTGAGTCAAAGATTCAAATTTCAAACTCAAACATGGCCCTTTAAAGTGTTTTTCCTTGTTCTGCATTAAACATCAGGTTAACTTGTTTAATCATGCATGAAAATAGTACAGATGGATAGATTGGATTTTTCTGATCATTTTTCATATATAATTTGTCTGATTTGGAGTTACAGAATAAAAGTTATGAATTTTTAAAGTTTAAACTATATTCTAGAATTTCCTATATTAGATTAATTCCAGAAAATCAATTATTGCGTCAGCCTGACGTCAGTGTGACGTCAGCAGGTCAACGGGACACGTCCGGGTCAAACCTGACAGTGGGTCCCGCGTGTCAGTGTGATTAGATTAATTAAAGTTTAATTAAAACTAAACTTGTTTAATTAACAGGGCTGGGCCCCACCTGTCATAGACTCAGGGGAGTCAACCAGGGCCCACCCGTGGTCAAACCCGGGTCGGCTGCACCGGCGTTTAGCCGCCGGCGAGCCCGACGCGGCGGCAGAAGTGGTTTTGGCTGTTTCGGCCACCAAATGGGTCGCGGAGACCACCGGAGTGGAGCTGAGGACGAGCCGCAGCTCTTGGTGGAGTCCGTTGGGGTCGGGGTGGCCGGAGTTGGCGCCGGCGACGACTTTGGTGGCCACCGGGGTTCGGCCGAAGACGAACTTGACGCTAGAGGGGTCGGTGAGGCGCGGGGAGTAGCTAGCTAGGTGCTACGTGACGCGGTGAGCATGATGGACACCGTGGAGTGGTCGGAGGGTGACCGGGAGCACGTCGGCGATGAGCTCCACGGCGGTGGGTGCGGTTGAGCTCCGGGAGGTCGCTACACAGCTCGGGAGCAAGAAAAGGAGGGGGGGAGATGGCTAAGCTCACAGTGAGTGCGACGAAGCCCTTGCTGCGGCCGGGGATGGACCGGAGCGACGACGGCGTCGAAGGGGATCTCTGGCGACGGCGGTTCGGGCGAGGTCGTTGCGGTGGACTCGGGCGTTGCGAGCGCTCGGGGCTCGGCTTGCTCGATGAAGTGGACAGCGGCGGAGCTCCTGGACACGATGAGAGGACGCACGGGCGGCGGGGAGCACGGCTACGACGTAGGCACGGCGGTGGTGGCGTCGGTCATGGTGGGGGAGCGCGAGGGGGAGGAGCTGGAGAGGAGAGGGGGTGTCTAGGGGGTTCGGGGGAGAGAGGGAGGCCGATCCACGACGTCACCGGGTGAGGGGAGCGGCGAGGCGGCGAGCAGGTGCGTGGCGCGCGCTGCGGTCGCCGTCGGGCACCTGCCTGCCTACCTGGCCGGCAAGCAGCTCGCTGGAGCGGCGCTGGGCTGGGCCGGCAGGTGGGCCGGGAGCTGGCGTCAGGTAAGGTTTTCCATTTTTTCTATTTTCTGTATTTTTTAATACTTCTGCAACTTTGTTGAATTAAATAAAATACTTAGGCAACTCCTAAAATCACCAAACTACTCCTGGTCCATAGTTGGATTATTTCCAACGTGAAACATTTTAGTTTGGAGATATTTGAGCATTTAAATATTTTATATAATTTTAAATACCCAAATTCAAATATTTATGATTTAATTCAAAAACCCTAAGATGGCCTAGGAAAATGTGCATCACTTTTGGCAGAGGTTCTGAACCAAGACAAAAATGATGGGCATTTTAGAAGGGCATTTCAGGTTCATTGAAAAAGTTTTTAGTAAACCCTAATTGATTTCAGAGGGGACTGGGGGTTCTGTCATCCCCATTTCAGGTTTCTGATGAAAGAAAAAACATGATGCAACACTCTAATGCATGAACTAGCTAGGGTGTGACAACTCACCCCCACTCAAAAGAATCTCGTCCCGAGATTTGGGTTCCTCCGGAAAGAGAGCGGGGTACTCGAGTCGAAGACGATCCTCCCTTTCCCAAGTTGCTTCATCCTCAGAATGGTGCGACCATTGTACTTTGAGAAACTTGATATTATGACGTCGAGTGGTACGCTCGGCCTGATCGAGGATACGAATGGGGTACTCTCGATATGTAAGATTATCTTGGAGATCAAGCGTTTTGTGGTCCACTCCACGGATAGGATCCGAGAAGCAACGCCTGAGTTGAGAAACGTGGAAGACATCGTGGACTCTGGAGAGATACAGAGGTAGTTCCAACTGGTAGGCAACTTCTCCTCGTTTAGCGAGAATGCGAAAAGGTCCAATGTAATGAGGAGCCAATTTGCCTTTGATACCGAAACGATGGGTTCCCTTCAGAGGAGTAACTCGAAGGTAAGCTTTCTCGTCAACCTCGAAAGTCATAGCCTTATGTTTTCGGTCATATTGACTCTTCTGACGAGATTGGGCTGTTTTCAACTTTTCACGAACGATGCGAACTTGCTCTTCTGCTTCCTGAATCATATCCGGGCCAAAGAATTGTCTTTCCCCGGTCTCTGACCAGTTAAGGGGTGTTCGACACCGTCGTCCATAGAGAACTTCAAAAGGGGCTTTACCCAAGCTAGATTGATAGCTGTTGTTATAAGCAAATTCGGCAAATGGAAGGCACTTCTCCCAATCCATTCCGAATGAGATAACAGAGGCTCGAAGCATGTCTTCTAGAATTTGGTTGACGTGTTCTACTTGACCACTCGATTGAGGGTGAAAGGCGGTGCTAAAGGAAAGGCGGGTTCCCATAGCATTTTGGAAGCTTTTCCAAAATCGAGAGGTGAAAAGACTTCCTCGATCCGAGTTGATTTCCAAAGGAACACCTTGGAGAGACACTATTCGGGAGATGTATAAGTCTGCCAGCTGACTAGCGGTTATACTCTCACGAACAGGAAAGAAATGGGCCACTTTGGAAAGACGATCGACAATGACGAAGATAGCATTATTCCCTCTCTTGGTCCTGGGAAAACCGGTAATGAAATCCATACCAATTTTATCCCATTTCCATTCAGGAATAGCTAAGGGTTGAAGGGTGCCAGCAGGCCGTTGATGCTCTGCTTTTACACGACGGCAGACGTCGCAGTTAGCAATATACTGAGCAATTTCTCTCTTCATCCTAGTCCACCAGAACCTCTGGCGTAGGTCCTGATACATCTTGGTACTACCGGGATGGATGGTGAGAGGAGATTCATGAGCTTCCTTAAGGATCAACTGCCGTAGATGCTGGTTCTTGGGAACCACTAAACGGTTCTCAAAGTACACAACACCATGATCATTTGTGGAGAAACAACTAGCACCTCCGCTAGCAATGTTCTCCTTGATTTTAGATATTCCCTTATCTCGCTTTTGGGCAGCGATGATTTGATCCGTAAGAGTAGGTTCCGCTACCAAGGTGGAAAGAAATCCTTGAGGAACAATGTGAAGGTTAAGCTTCCGAAATTCCTCATGGAGAAGCGGTTGACTTTGTTGTAACATCAGGTTGTTACAATAAGATTTACGACTTAGCGCATCAGCCATGACATTGGCTTTCCCTGGGGTGTAGGTTATTCCTAAGTCGAAATCTGTGATCAACTCGATCCAACGTCTTTGCCTGAGATTCAAATCCGGTTGGGTGAAGATGTACTTCAGACTTTGGTGATCAGTGAATATTTCGCAACGATTACCAAGAAGGTAATGTCGCCAGGTTTTAAGTGCATAGACTACAGCTGCAAGCTCTAGATCATGAGTAGGATAATTCTCCTCATGTGGGTGCAATTGCCGTGAGGCGTAAGCAATTACGTGTCGATCTTGCATGAGAATGCAACCTAGTCCTTGTCGCGAGGCGTCGCAGTAGATAACAAAGTCCTTAGAGAAGTCTGGCGGTACCAGTACGGGAGCAGAAGTCAGGCGTCTTTTCAGTTCCTGAAAGCTGTGCTCACATTGTGGAGTCCATTCGAACTTCTTATCTTTCTTGAGGAGTTCGGTTAGAGGTTTAGCAACTTTGGAGAAGTTTTCGACAAAGCGACGGCAATAGCTCGCTAAGCCCAGAAAACTCCGAACTTGCTTGACCGATTCAGGTGGAGTCCAATTAAGGACGGCTTGAACTCGCTCAGGGTTAACAGCAATACCTTTACCAGATATTACATGACCCAGATAGGTCACTTATGACAACCAGAATTCACATTTAGAAAATTTGGCATAAAGGCGATGCTCTCGAAGTTTCTTCAACACTAGCCTTAGATGTTCGGCATGTTCTTCCTCGCTCTTGGAGTAGATGAGTATATCATCGAGGTAAACCACGACGAATTTATCCAAATACTCCCTGAAGATTGAGTTCATTGACCGACAAAAGGTGGCTGGAGCGTTGGTTAAACCGAAGGACATGACGGTGTACTCGTATTGGCCATAACGAGTAACAAAGGTCGTTTTAGGGATGTCCCCGTTTCTGATTTTGATTTGATGGTAGCCCAACCTCAAATCCATTTTGGAGAAGACTGAGGATCCAGCGAGCTGATCATACAGGTCGTTGATCCTGGGGAGCGGATATTTGTTCTTGATTGTGACCAAATTAACAGGTCGATAATCTACAACCATCTGGTCCCTACCATCCTTCTTCTTGATGAAGAGGACGGGGCAAGCCCACGGAGATGAACTAGGTCGGATGAAACCCTTTTTCAAGGACTCATCGAGTTGTTTCTTAAGCTCGGCTAGTTCTAGTGGTGCCATCTTATAGGGTCTTCTAGCAATCGGGACGGTTCCTGGAATGAGATCTATTACGAACTCAACATCCCTGTCAGGTGGAACACCTGGCAATTCCTCTGGGAAGACATCCGGGAAATCACGGACTACCGGAATGTCCTCAAGGTCTGGCAAAGGGTTGGCGTTAAGAGAATATAATTGTCGCTTGGCTACCCGGGCCAAGACATTGACTATCTTCCCCGAAGGATGAGTGAGTTGAACAGTCCTAGAGAAGCAATCAATTTTGGCATGATGAGCTGACATCCAGTCCATACCCAAAATGATATTAATATCTGAAAATTTGAGAGCTATCAAAGATGCAAGGAAAACAAGTCTGTCGACTTGGATTTCATTTCCATAACTTACCCTGGAGGTTTGCCATCTAGAACCGGGAGTAGAAATTTCCATAGTGGATGGCATGTCACAGAATGCGGTGTTATGCAAACGAGCATAGTTCTCGGATATAAATGAATGAGAGGCTCCTGTATCGAAAAGAACAGATGCCGGGTGGCAATTAACAAGGAGTGTACCGAGAACGACGTTGGGATCCTCTTGAGCTTCTTCGGCAGAGATACAGTTGACATGGCCACGTGTAGCGGTGGCCGGCTTGGCGTGGAACACTTTCCCTGTCGGCTTGCCACGGCCAACAGCTTTAGCAGATTGGTTGGGGTTGGTCTGGGGACACTCACGCATATAGTGGCCAGATTCCCCACACTTGAAACAAGTCACGGAACTGGTGTGTGGAGGAGCACTGTTGGTTGGACCCCCATAGGGCTTGGCTGGTGCAGACTGTTGAACGGGGCGAGGCGCCTGGAAGGATGGCCTCGATGTGAACCTGGGTGGCAGGGCAGTGTTGGGCAGCCACACGCGGCGCTTCTGAGGACCAGCACCGGATGAGGAACCCACATCACGGCCATGCTTACGTGTTGCGTCATAATCAGTCTGACCAGTCTCAGCACTGATGGCCTTGTTAACAAGCTTCTGAAAAGATGTGCACTCATGCAGACGGAGGTCGCGGCGAAGCTCAGGACTAAGCCCCTTACGGAACCTTGCTTGCTTCTTGGCATCGATAGAAACTTCCTCAGTGGCATATCGTGCGAGGTTACCGAACTCCCTGCTGTAAGCATCCACAGAGAGTCGGCCCTGAGTGAAACTGCAAAATTCCTCACGTTTACGGTCCATGAGACCCTCCGGAATGTGATGTTCACGGAAAGCCTCGCTGAATTCAGCCCAAGTAGTGACATGGCCCGCTGGGCGCATAGCTCCATAATTCTCCCACCATAGACTGGCGGGGCCTTCAAGATGATATGCAGCAAAGGTGACCTTGTCAGCCTCAGCTACTAGCGCGGAACGCAGCTTGTGAGAGATACTGCGAAGCCAGTCATCAGCGTCGAGAGGCTCGACGGAGTGGTGGGACGTGGGTGGATGTAACTTGATGAAATCACTGAGTGACACCACGTTAGTCCTCTGATGGTGTGCTGTGTTCTGTTCAATACGCTCCAACAAACGGTTGGTCTCCCGCTTGTTTCTTTCGGCTTCCATCATAACCTCGGCTAGGGAAGGAGGATGAGGCAGATTTGCATTCCTGACTTCACTGCCTTCGGCCTGCTCTTGAGGAGCAGGGTTAGTGCGCGTGTTGACCATCCTAGGTAAACAAGACAATGATTTAGTCAGAATGATAAAATTCCGACATAGGATACAGAATGTAAGGAATAACTCGGAATGCAAGATGATCATCCGTATGACATGGTAGATACAGAAACTGCTTCTTTATTCCATCGTCATACACACCATACAGGGTTTAGTACAAGACCAAACAAGGTACTATTACGGTGAAAAGAGGATTACATCTCATCGGAGGCATCCTGAGCTCCTATACATTATTTTTCTACACCTCCGGAAGGCGGTACAAACTAGGTCATATCCCACGGTTCACGCAGGACGATAGACGACACAACTAGATCAAACTAGTGATACTACCACTAACTCAGACCGATCCGTAGTAGTCCTCGTAGAAGTCACCTCCATAGCCTGGAAGCTCAACATGATCATCCGGAAACAGACGATCTCGCGGAGCTTGTGGACCATAGGGGCTAGGATGAGGTCTTGGACCAACAGACGGTGGCCTGCGGGGACCGCGAGGTGGGGTGATGCCTCCTACATCACGCCAACCCATCACGTCTGGCAAAGCAGATCTCACAGGATAGAGATCGCACATATCCGAATATCCAGCTTGCACCGCCGGTGCAAACCGAGTCAATGTGGCCCAATGGTCAGCACGGGTATTGAAGAGCTCTAACCTCAAGGCCCGATTTTCACGGTCCTTATCCTCGAGCATCTCAGCAGTGGTGCGAGTCCGTGAATCCTCCTGAGTGGGGTCAGCATAGATAGCCTGGAGATACCCTTGTGCTCCCGGAAGTGATCCTGGCATATACCGGAAATCAGAGTCCCGAAATAGGCCAGACCTGACTCGCATGATGGTCATCATAGAGTAGGCGGCGTCCTGCACAGCCATCTCAATAGTAACCCCGAGTCCATAGGAGCAGTGAAGGGGCTCGGTGGATCCAGGATAAGATGGAAATATCCTGACAGTGCAGAGATACTGGCTTTGATTAAAGTCTCGAAATTGCTCTTCGACCGTGTACTCGGGATACCAACGGTATCCAGCCTCAGTCATTACCCTGACCAACATGGCGGTATGGCCGGGTACATCTAGGCATCCAGTCAGGCGAACCACTTGATTGAGGTCGCGAGTGGCCATCTGAAAGCACAACCATAATGCAAAGGCATTAGAATTTCTAGCAAAATTTTCGGCAACATAACAGCTGTAAATGCTCAAGAAGGATTTTGAGACATTTGACAAAGGATTTCATACACACTCAACATCATCATATCAAAGTTCTGAGTCCATCCTAACAACATAATGTGGTAGTAGAACTGAACTAGGCTTGTATTCATCAAACCTATAAGGTACTACTGATTAGTAACACGTGATCCTGATAGAGAGAATGGATCCTAATTCCTTAACCCCCGGTGGAAGAATAGACTGACTCAGATCAGAATGTCATAAGATAAAGGAGTAAAAAGAGCCTTACGTTCCACCCACAAACAATTCCCCTACATATAACTAAAGAATTTCTAGACTCAACATCGACCAGTTTGGCTTGGAGAACCTACAGGCAGTCCGGCTCTGATGCCAACGCTGTCAGGACCCCGACTCGATGACACATCGATCTAGCCGGTAACACCTCATATCACTTTGCGGCCTCACGCACGGTATCCCCACGGGTGTCGCCTTACCTTTGCCCGGGACCGTTTGCGCCTTTTGGCTCACGTATATGATAGTGTCGCTAGCATCCATATGTTAAGGAGCCCGGGCTGACATGACTAGTTGTAAACCCAAAGTGGCACAGACTTACAGGGACAGGCATCCATGACCCAGCTTCGAACGTGTCGGTCATCAGCAAGAGGGTCCGGGCTGTAGCACTGGGCTAGCAGGACTCCGGTAAACCGGGCTGTAGCGGGCTAACAGGACTCCAGTACTCAATGCATGACATTTCCCCGAAGGGACAGACACCGGAACGAAGAAGGACACATGCCGGCCAGCCTAAGTGTTCCAGAGCAGTAGCAAGCTACCATGGCTCAGTGGTAACACTAGGAGACATTTCCCGGTAAGAGAGGCTACTAAAGATAAACAACTAGATAGTCAGATCCCACACATACCAAGCATTTCAATAACATACACACAGTATGCTCGATATGTGCAAATACAACATGGTATCACAACATGACTCTACGACACAAGTACTTTATTTAAGGCTCAGGGAGCCATACATAATCATACACACAGGTACGGGTCACACGACCCAGCATTCAAGTCATACAGTCATACAAACCAGCAGCAGAAGTAACTTGTCTGAGTACAGACAACTAGTAAAATAAAAGAGGCTTGGAAAGCCTAGCTATACTACGTGGTCCTTCACAAGCTCAGGATCACCACCTGGGCCTTAGCCTACTCATTGATGTCAACGTCTACGTAGAACCCATCAGAAGGGGTTGCAGCGTCTTCTGTAAAAAATGTAAATTATAGCAACATGAGTACAAAGGTACTCAGCAAGACTTACATCAGATCCTACATACATGCATATTATCAAGAAGGGTTGGTGGAGTTGTTGCAGCAAGCCAGCTTTGACTCTTGGCTAGGCTAACCTACGAGACTCCAACTTGAAATGGTTTTGCGTACACGAGTCCACTACTCACCAATTCAATACACTACCGAGGATCCACCTCCGTCTTCCTACGGAAGAGCCATCCTCGGCACTCACACTTATCTTGAGGCTTTTAGTAGTTTCTGTTTACTTGTCTATGAACTGTATAGGCAACCAAGTAGTCCTTTACCGTGGACGCGGCTATTCGAATAGATCATGATAACCCTGCAGGGGTGTACTTCTTCATACATGTTTCCACCACTTAGCGTCTGCACACGACATGTGCTCGGCAGACTTCAAGCGAAAGCCGACGTGGGTGTAGACCACGACCTACCTAAACACCTAAGTCTCCAATCCAGGTTTATCGCCTATCCAGGTTCCATCCGCAGGGAGTCCGGCCGAGGTTTCCCATACGGCCCCGAACGATGTGAACAGGGTTCCCGAGATACCTAACGGGTATTCGGTACACCCGGCCACGTACCTACCGCATCACAGCCCACCCCTACGGTCAGCGCTGTCCACGGCCTCCAGTAGGCTACAAACACCAGAAACTACTTGCAACTCCTGGACAGAGAGCTAGGGTGAATAAGAAGTCGAGCGGGGTCATATTTCAGGGCCCAATGCATGGTAGTAGTTGTATCTTAAATCACACATACAGATCTCAGTGCTTAAGGTCGGCTTCAATGAAACAACCCACCATGTACTCCTACATGGCCTCTCATCGATACCTTTACCAAATCGTGTTCACCACACCACTCTCATTACCGACATAATCATTTCACTCTAGCCCATCACCCAGATGAACCAGACCTGACATGACTCTAAGCATAGCAGGCATAGCAAGGTAGGAACAACACATACATATGGCTCACTCAACTCCTACACATGCTAGTGGGTTTCATCTAGTTACTGTGGCAATGACAGGTCATGCAGAGGAAATGGGTTCAACTACCGTGGCACACAACAGTTTGAAACGCGTTGTCTTAATGCAGTAAAAGAGAGCAGGAGCGAGAACATGGGATTGTATCGATATGATCAAATGGTTGGTTGCTTGCCTGATGGTTCGATGCACTGATACGGTTCTTCGTTAGGGTAATCACGGTACTCCTCGGAGGCAGAACCTGCCGCAAAGAACACTGATACACAACCATCACCAAACAATGTGCAACAATATGATGCATGCATGAAACATAGCAATATGAGTGTGTTGGGCTAATGCAACTAAGACCAGAAGGGTTTGAACCAATTTGAGTCAAAGATTCAAATTTCAAACTCAAACATGGCCCTTTAAAGTGTTTTTCCTTGTTCTGCATTAAACATTAGGTTAACTTGTTTAATCATGCATGAAAATAGTACAGATGGATAGATTGGATTTTTCTGATCATTTTTCATATATAATTTGTCTGATTTGGAGTTACAGAATAAAAGTTATGAATTTTTAAAGTTTAAACTATATTCTGGAATTTCCTATATTAGATTAATTCCGGAAAATCAATTATTGCGTCAGCCTGACGTCATTGTGACGTCAGCAGGTCAACGGGACATGTCCGGGTCAAACCTGACAGTGGGTCCCGCGTGTCAGTGTGATTAGATTAATTAAAGTTTAATTAAAACTAAACCTATTTAATTAACAGGGCTGGGCCCCACCTGTCATAGACTCAGTGGAGTCAACCAGGGCCCACCCGTGGTCAAACCCGGGTTGGCTGCACCGGCGTTTAGCCGCCGGCGAGCCCGACGCGGCGGCGGAAGTGGTGTTGGCTGTTTCGGCCACCAAATGGGTCGCGGAGACCACCGGAGTGGAGCTGAGGACGAGCCGCAGCTCTTGGTGGAGTCCGTTGGGGTCGGGGTGGCCGGAGTTGGCGCCGGCGACGACTTTGGCGGCCACCGGGGTTCGGCCGAAGACGAACTTGACGCTAGAGGGGTCGGTGAGGCACGGGGAGTAGCTAGCTAGGTGCTACGTGACGCGGTGAGCATGATGGACACCGTGGAGTGGTCGGAGGGTGACCGGGAGCACGTCGGCGACGAGCTCCACGGCGGTGGGTGCGGTTGAGCTCCGGGAGGTCGCTACACAGCTCGGGAGCAAGAAAAGGAGGGGGGGAGATGGCTAAGCTCACAGTGAGTGCGACGAAGCCCTTGCTGCGGCCGGGGATGGACCGGAGCGACGACGGCGTCGAAGGGGATATCCGGCGACGGCGGTTCGGGCGAGGTCGTTGCGGTGGACTCGGGCGTTGCGAGCGCTCGGGGCTCGGCTTGCTCGATGAAGTGGACAGCGGCGGAGCTCCTGGACACGATGAGAGGACGCACGGGCGGCGGGGAGCACGGCTACGACGTAGGCACGACGGTGGTGGCATCGGTCATGGCGGGGGAGCGCGAGGGGGAGGAGCTGGAGAGGAGAGGGGGTGTCTAGGTGGTTCGGGGGAGAGAGGGAGGCCGATCCACGATGTCACCGGGCGAGGGGAGCGGCGAGGCGGCGAGCAGGTGCGTGGCGCGCGCTGCGGTCGCCGTCGGGCACCTGCCTGCCTGCCTGGCCGGCAAGCAGCTCGCTGGAGCGGCGCTGGGCTGGGCCGGCAGGTGGGCCGGGAGCTGGCGTCAGGTAAGTTTTTCCATTTTTTCTGTTTTCTGTATTTTTTAATACTTCTGCAACTTTGTTGAATTAAATAAAATACTTAGGCAACTCCTAAAATCACCAAACTACTCCTGGTCCATAGTTGGATTATTTCCAACGTGAAACATTTTAGTTTGGAGATATTTGAGCATTTAAATATTTTATATAATTTTAAATGCCCAAATTCAAATATTTATGATTTAATTCAAAAACCCTAAGATGGCCTAGGAAAATGTGCATCACTTTTGGCAGAGATTCTGAACCAAGACAAAAATGATGGGCATTTTAGAAGGGCATTGCAGGTTCATTGAAAAAGTTTTTAGTAAACCCTAATTGGTTTCAGAGGGGACTGGGGGTTCTGTCATCCCCATTTCAGGTTTCTGATGAAAGAAAAAACATGATGCAACACTCTAATGCATGAACTAGCTAGGGTGTGACATTCTTGGGCTCATTTCCAGCATTTGGTTACTTACGGCCCTTTATCGTCATTTTTAGCTTGTGGGCCAAATTCAGCCCGTGGTTATAGTCGGCCCGTTTGTGGCCTATTAATACATTGGGCCTTTTTCATAGTATCATCAAATATGGCCGATTAACGAAGACCCGTTATGGTCATCCCATGAACGGATGATTCCAACGCTAGCCCGTTTACGGCCATAATGCGGTGTGTTATTGGCCCATGTTTGGCCAATCGATCATACAACCCGTATAAGGGCCATTGATAATACGACATGTAGAAGGCCCATTGTTTCTATGGCCCGTAGAAGGCCCATTGTTTCTACGGCCCGTAGGAGGCCCAGTGTCACTACAGTAAATATGTAGCCCATGGTTATTGTGGCCTAGTTTTAAAAAACAGGTTATTGTGGCCACTAGCAAAACGCAGAAAAAGAACTGCACTCACTACAAGCAAACAAATAAAAAAGACAACAAGGAAATAAATAAGCAAGCAACTTATGCTAGGCTATCACGGCTATTACACATATTACATCCACTGGGCATCAAAGTTCGCCACCAGTGCAAATATAGGGAACAAAGCAGCAGCATCAAAGTTCACATACACTGGTCATCAAAGTTGGCGACCAGTGCAAATAAACGCCGCAGCAAAACAAGTCCAGAACGGAAACCACTTCAGAAGAGCTCAAGAAACAATATCCTGGGTACCCATAATGCTAGCAAGATGCTTAGCAAGCTTATTAACTTTCTCTTATTTGGCGCTTAAATCCTCCAGCGCTTGCTGTTGCACAAGAAAGTATGCATCTGAATTCTACAGGGACTTCCTCAGTCCTTCGGGTTCTTGCCACAGCACAGCTGACTGATGCCTTTCAGCTTGTAGCTGAGACTGAAGAAGCCGGAGTGATTCAGGTAGCGAGTTCGAAGAGCTTGTGCCAGCGGTACTGGCCAGTAACTCGAACACTACATCAACGCAGGACTGTGGGGTTTTCTCACTGTCTACAAGATTGTTTTTATCACCTTTCTTGGAGACCAGCAGAGTTGTCTCACTATCTTGAACCTTATCTGCATTACTTTCTCTATCATTGCATAGTGGGGTGCTCTTCTCCTATATTCTGTTCGCATACTACAAGAGAAACAAGAAGACACATCACAGGTTTAGCATGTAGTATACGGAACTCATTTTGGTAAACCGGTTTCATAGTAAGGTGGACAGGATAACAGCATGAAACAAACATATATCTATGTACTATGGTCACTATATTTTCCATGTCATTCTAGTTTATGTTGCCTAATCAAGATAGAGACAAAGTTCAACTCATTTATTTTTAAGACAAGCAGCATAGATAGAATATAAGTGTGAGAAACTACAGAGCATTGGCAACACTTGTAATGTGCATCACATGAGAACATAACTATGTATACAACTGAAACTGAAATCAACATAGAGCAAGAAGTTAGAACAACAATCCAGTTAAAGAAATAGGTTTAAAACATACCTGTTGCGCCATTGGAGTTTCAATTGGATCCTTCAAATTCGAAAGTAGTTGGTATGAGTAAATACAATGATGCAACAGCAAAGGAGTATGGACCATAGCTACGGAATCTGACCTGAGAACAGTTGCTCTTCTGCTTTAAACGTGGAGTTTGGGTTCGCTGTGGTGGTCTTCGTTCTTTGGGCACTGTAGTTGTCAACTAGAAGTGGGTTACTATCCGCTGGGGTTGCGGTTAGATGGGTTGTAGCTGGTTCTCTGCCCAACGGTGTAAGTGTGCAATCTCGAAGAGTCTCGATTATGTGTGGTGGGGCTAGTTTGTGGGCCAGTACAACTATGCTTCTACCTGCATCGACGGGTAGCACTATCTTTTGTGAAGAACGGGTTTTTGCTCCCTTAGATACGGCCATCACCCCTCCAATTCAAAAGGCTGATAAACAAGAAAAGAAATTGAACGTACAGACATTGTATGATAGACAGATGTGGTAATTCACATATATGTTGTCTAACCAAACAGGACAGCATGACACAATTTCACATATATGATGCCTAACTAAACAAGATAGCATGACACAGTTTCAGATATATGATGGATAACTTATCAGGATATAATGGCATAATTCAACATATGATGAGTATCTAAATAGGATGACATGACAAAACTATATGATGTCTTTCTAAAATAGGTTGGGATGAAATAATTCACATACATGTTGTCTAAGTATACATGATGGCATGATATAACTGACATAATTGATTCATATACTAAGCAGTTGGCACTCGGATGTATGATCTCTAAACTAAGCAGATGGAATTCAATATTGTGCATATGATGTCTAAACTAAGCAATGCAAGACACGATATTCATGATATGAGAATGTAAACAATGCAACTTAAAGCATACACCTTAGGTGGGATATAGGACTGGTCATCTATCTTTGAATCCTCCTTTAAGGAGCTCCTTGTAACCATTGAGATATATGCTTCAACAGGTACCATTGCCTGCTCTGAAGACCTTGTTTTCACTCCAGATTTTTCCATAACCGGCTCAAATGGCTGATAGACATGAAGAGTAGTTCAATATATACAGATTGTCGACAAATGGAATACGTAATGAAAAAAAAGATGGCATGAGATAATTCACATATATGATGCCTCGCTACATGGCGGTGCATAATTCACATATATGATAACTGGCTGAAAAACATGGCATTGCATAATTCACATATCTGATATAGAAAGCAAACATGAGGCATTCACACAAAGCATGTCTAATCTAAGCAGATGGCATGGCAATGTAAGAGTAAACGAGTGCATAGATCCAAAACTAATGATAGCAGGTAGATTATAGCTTCAGTTTAAAAACATAGACAATGGATCATCTACTATTTGTTGCCCACCCAACATGAACCACATAGAAGACCCTAGATGAACTAGATAGTAGATAGATACTATTCATTGCTGCCTCGATATGAGGCCCACGGGCATTTTAAAACTCAAGTTTGAACGATAAAGTAGCAGGTAATAATAACCGATGTATAACATAAGCAAACACGAAGGACTACGACCTCTCTTCCGGAACTATGTAGTCCTGAGGTTCATCTAGCCAGTCGATGATGGTAATGCACTTGGCGTGGCTGCCGACAACGGGGAAGATGATCGGAGGCGGCGAAAGAAAGTCTGCAGGGGGAATCTCTGCTGAAGTGAACGCTTCTGTCGATGGTGACCTCAGGTGGGGTGGATGACGGCACAGGAGGTGCAGTTCATAACACACAGAGATTTCTTTGACGCCTATCTGAAAATGAAGTAAATCTGTAAGGATTCCTTAGAATTAGAGGATTCTATAAACGCAGGGACAGGAAAAACACAGGAATAGGATAGGGATTTACGTGCAAAACAACGCATTTGGAAACATAGGATTTCTGTCAACCTGGGTGTTTGGTTCACATGAATTGGAAGAACACAGGAATGGAGAAACATGGTCAAATTAAAGTCAAACCACGTGAAAATGAAAAAATAAGAATCTTATTATGCCAGTAATGCAATTAGTTATGTTCTTCACGCATATTAATTTGAAAAGGACGTCCAAGTGAATATTAAAATTCCTACGTTTTTTCTTTGAAAGAGACACCAGAGGAAAAAAAATCGTCCAGTTTTGCTTTGCACCACTCCTTCTAACCAAATGCATGAATAGTAGTACCATAGTAGTTCCATAGCAAAGGATCCCTGAGGATCAACGTGAATGCAGAGTAACAAAAGTGATGCAATGAGTGTACAACCTCTTTGGCACAGCCTTGTGGACCTCAGCGTCATTGGGTTGGACGTGGAGGATGGTGATGCTGGTGTGACTTTCGGAGGCGGGGAAGAAGATCTGAGGCCTCTGGAAACGGTGCCGAGGGTACTGCTCCGTTGTGATGGACGTTCCGTCGTTGGAGCAGCTCCGGTGAGGTGTACGGCGACGAGGCTGGAGCAGGACAAGATTGACAATGTTAATCTAAAGTGTGACTCTAATATCATCTGCAACAGATGATGTAAAATACATCACCAAAAAGTGCTAGATGTAAAACGCATCAGCCGCGCCACGACCGCTCTGACATATGCTATAAGTATTGTTCACTCTGAACTTAACTGAAGAAACTGAACTTTACAGTCAAAACTGAATTTTACTATCGAAACTGATTGAACTAGTAGCAGAGCATGGCAATAGATGTTTAGGGCGTTCGAGCACTAGTAGCAAAGAAGCAATGATCTAAATCAGCAGACGCTCGAGCAGGGAACGCACTAGCAGAGAACAAGTCGTGCAGTAGCATCGCGAGCGAGTGCTAAAGCAGCAACTCCTGTAATTACTGAAGGCCGTGCAGCAGCAGCAGCGCGAGCGAGAGCAAGAGCAGAGCAGCAGCATGAACGAGAGCAAGAGCAGAGCAGCAACATGACCGATAGCAATATCAGAGCAGAGCAGCAGCATGAACGAAAGCAAGAGCAGTGTAGCAGCACGACCAACAGTAAGAACAGAGCCGCAATGCGAGCGAGAGCTGGAGCAGCAGCGCGAGCGAGAGCCGGAGCAGCTGCAGCTAGTGCCGGTGTGGTAGCCGCCGTCGAGGAATGATACGTCTCCAACGTATCTATAATTTTTGATTATTCCATGTTGTTTTATTATCAATCCTGGATGTTTTATAATCATTATATACTCATTTTATATCATTTTGTTACTAACCTATTGACGTAGTGCCAAGTGCCAGTTGTTGTCTTCTGCATGTTTTTTACATTGCAAGAAATCAATATCAGAAAGAGTCCAAATGCCACGCCAGTTTACGATGATTTTTTATGGGCCAGAAGGAACACAATGGGCTCTGGTTGCACCTGGCGGGAGTCTCGAGGAGGGGACAACCCACCAGGGCACGCCAGGAAGCCCAGGTGCGCCCTGGTGGGTTGTGCCCACCTCAGGTGCCCCTGGACCGACTCTTTGCTCTATAAATACCCCAATATTCCAGAAACCCTAGAGGATTCGACGAAATTTTCATCCAGCCGCCGCAGAGTCCAGAACCACGAGATCCAATCTAGACACCATCACAGAGGGGTTCACCAGTTCCATTGGTGCCTCTCCGAGGATGCGTGAGTAATTCTTTATAGACCTTCAGGTTCGTAGTTAGTAGCTAGATGGCTTCCTCTCTCTCTCTCTCTCTCTCTTGATTATCAATACAATGGTCTCTTGGAGATCCATATGATGTAAGTCTTTTGGCGGTGTGTTTGTTGGGATCTGATGAACTTCGAGTTTATGATCAGTTATATCTTTTTATATCCATTAAAGTTATTTGAGTTCTTTGATCTCTTATATGTGTGATCTCTTATAGCCTCGTATTTCTTCTCCGATATTTAGGTTTTGTTTGGCCAAATTGATCTATTTATCTTGCAATGGGAAGAGGTGCCCGGTAGTGGGTTCGATCTTACGGTGCTTGATCCCAGTGATAGAAACGGAATATCATTGCTACTAAGGATAAAAAGATGGGATCCATATCTGCCGCAATAGATAAACAAATCTTTTCTACATCATGTCATCGTTCTTATTGCATTACTCTGTTTTTCCATGAACTTAATACATTAGATGCATGCTGGATAGCGGTCGATGTGTGGAGTAATAGTAGTAGATGCAGGCAGAAGTCGGTCTACTAATCTTGGACGTGATGCCAATGTAATGATTATTGCCTCGATATCATCATGATTATTTTAAGTTCTATCAATTCCCCATTGTTCACCCACTGTTTGCTATTTTTCTCGAGATAAGCCACTAGTGAAACCTACGGCCCCTGGGTCTTCTTTCTCATATATTTGCCTTGTGATCTACTTTTTCCTTGCGTTTATTTTCAGATCTATTAAACCAAAAAATACAAAAATACCTTGCTGCAATTTATTTGTTCTACAATCTATTTATCCCATCTACAAATTTACCTCACATCCTTCGCCTATCTTGAGGCGCCGTGCCCCGAGAGGGATTGACAACCCCTTTAACACGTCGGGTTGCAAGGTGTTGTTGTTTGTGTGCAGGGGTTGTTTACGTTGTGTTGCTTGGTTCTCCTACTAGTTCGATAACCTTGGTTTCATATCTGAAGGAAATACCTACCACCGTTGTGCTGCATCATCCCTTCCTCTTTGGGGAAATACCGACGTAGCTTCAAGCGACATCAAAAGGAATTTTTCACGTCGTTGCCGGGGAGGGTCAAGTCAAGATAGTCTCCCGGTCACGTGCCATTTCTGGCGCCGTTGCCGGGGAGGATCTTCAACATAACCAGGTTCATAATCACAAATCTCATCTCCTTGCAATTTACATTATTTGCCTCTTGTTTTCCTCTCCCCCACTTCACAAAAAATTGTCATTTTATTCGCCTCTCTTTTTTCGTTCACTGTTTTCTTGCCGGATCTATTTTTCCGTGCATCCTTGCTTTCCGGTATGGATAGTTCTTCCTCTATTGCTTGCACTCCTGAGGGCAAGGTCCTCAAATTTAAACAAAGGGGAGGAGAAAATTTAAAAGATGCTTGGTACAGAATTTGCGTTGCTGATAATAGATCTATCCGTTAGAAATCTACCATTGTGCTTTTGTGTTGTTTTTATGTTGGCATCACCACTTGGTATAGATTCGTCCTTGATAAGATTAATGGTTGAAATTTCTTAATGAGTCCTCCTTTTGATGCTCTTAATGCTATGGGAAATTTAGTAGGCTCGCCACCTCTTATGGTTAATGAAACAATTCTGACTCTTGAGCATGTTATGGAAAGACTAGATGCTATTGAAAAGAAAATGCTCACCGAAGATCATATGGAAATTATATACAAAAAGATGCACAATTTTGCTACTAATCTTGGGTCAAAAGTGGGCGATATTTGTAAGTTGTTAAAAGAGAGGGGTACCTTAATCCATGAAAGAATAAAAGAAAGTCCGTCTCGGATTGATAAATTGGAAGAAATCTTTAGTAATCTAAGCACGGCTTTTACTACCACTAAAATTATTGAGGAAACCCCCGTAAAGAGTAAGAAATCTAGGAACAAGGGTGCTCCTTCTAGTAATAATGATAAAGGAGACCTTAAGATGATTAGCATCCATACGGATTTTGTTGAAGTGATAAGAGATCCTTTTTGTAAGAATGAAATATTTAAATTTACTCCGAGGAGTATTGATATTGAAGGTCTTTATGCTAAATATTTGAAGGATTCTAAGTGTTTGATTGAACAATTGGACAAGGATGACAAAACTTAGATCCTTGCTTTATGCCTAGCTAGGGGCGTAAAACGATAGCGCTTGTTGGGAGGCAACCCAACGGATAAAATTTATTTTTGCCTTTTGATTTCTGTTCTTGAGTGTTAGAACAATTATGCTACTGCTATGATTGTGTTTTTTGTGTTTTAGTTAGTATTTGTGCCAAGTAAAGTCTTTAGGATCTTCCGGGGTGATAGTTGTTTGATCTTGCTGAAAAAGGCAGAAACTTTGCGCTCACGAAAATAGTTATCGTAAATCACAGAAAATAGATTTTGCCCTGATTATTTTTGCACAAGATTAATATACAAATTATGCTGGCCGTCCTAATTTGGTAGAATATTTGGAGTTACAGAAGTATTCGAAAGTTCCATATTACTACAGACTGTTCTGTTTTGATAGATTCTGTTTTCTTTGTGTTGTGTGCTTATTTTGATGGCTCTATGGTTTTCTTTGATGAGTTTTTGCCATAGAAAAGTTGGAATACGGTAGATATAATACAAAAAAATAAGAATTGGTTTGACACAACAATTATAGTAGTGGTTTTGCTTTCTTTTACTAATGGATCTCACAAGGGTTTTGTTGAGTTTTGTGTGATTGAAGTTTTCAAGTTTTGGGTTATCTTACGATGGATGAAAGAAGGACAGAAAAGCCTAATCTTGGGGATGCCCTGCATCCCAAGCTATTATCCAAGAATGAGCAACCAACTAAGCTTGGGGATGCCCCCGAGTGGTATCCCCTCTTTCTTCTAATGACCATCGGTATTTTACTCGAAAGTATATTTTTATTCGTCACATGAGATGTGTTTTGCTTGGAGCGTCGTGTATGATATGTGTCTTTGCTTGTTTTATTTTGTGTTTTAAGTCATCAATCCTTGCTGAACACACCTATTTGAGAGATCCAGAAATTATGCCATGACTTGTTGGAATTGCTCTCTATGCTTCACTTAAATTTTTATGAGCAATGGACTTGCTCTAGTGCTTCAGTTATATCTTTTTGAGCACGGTGTGCTTAGTATTTTTGAAGAAATGCTCTCTTGTTTCACTTAGATTTATTTGAGAGTTAGTAAATTTTTTAAGAAATTCTCTCTTGCTTCACTTAAATTATTTTGAGAGAAATAAAATATGTTATGCTCATGATCTTCACTTATATTCGTTTGAGCTTATGAAAAGCAACACATGAAAATTAGTCCCAAAGTGATAGATATCCAAGAAGGATAAAGAAAGAAAAAATTTGTCATGAAGATCATTGGACAAAATAAACTTGATTCTCAATAATAGTTTTGAGATATGATTATGTGATATATGAGTTATGTTGGTGAGTAATTGTGCTTAGTAAGAATATTGGTGTTAAGGTTAGTGATTCCCTACGCATGCACGAAAGTCAAAATCATGCAATGGAAATTATATCCTACTTGTGGTGCATTATTTGGTGTTAATTATGCTTAATGCTTGCTTATGATATTATTTGTTTCTTGGTTGGTCGCTTCTCAATCTTTTTGCTAGCCTTCATTTTGCACCAAGTATGACCTCTACTTCTGCATCCAAAATCCTTTAAAACAGTTTTGCCACATGAGTCCACTATATATACCTATATGCGGTATTCTTTTGTCATTCTAAGAAAATTTGCATGTGCCATCTCTAATTGTCAAAATGAACTTCTCTTTTGTGTGTTTGTTTCGCTCGCGGAACGGTAACTAATATTTTCCATGCTAGATGTGCTATTCTCACATCGAGTGTTTATTCACTTGTCAGTGCACGAGAGTAAGGCAAAGGTATTAGGGATTCCCAATCCCGAAATGCAAAGAATGAATTTACTTTATGTTGTCAAATAATAAATTCCTTGGAAAGTGTTGGTATGGAGGGCACCCATGGATACGACTAGCCATGGAAAGTGAAAGTTATGGTGGAAAAAGGAATAAACTTTATTTTCTATTTGGGAACCGCCTATGATATATCTAGCATGGAAAGTGTTAGGATGCCCCAAGTCGTTTTCGTTGGTGGGATGGATACACCTCCCAAAATGTTTTTATCTCTAATATTTATCTTTGAGCTCCGATACCTCTACAAATCCCTACTTCCCTCCGTGAAGGGCCTTTCTTTTACTTCATGCAATTTTTATTTTTGAAATTGAGTCTCCATCCTCTCTTATAAAAGCACCAACTAGGGGACAATATGATCGTACTTAAGTATTGGGTGTAGCTAATATTCGAGTGTGTTTCATGAATGGATCAATGTTTGAGCATGATGGACTAGGGATAACTTGTTTTAGCATTGGTATTTTGAAAGACATGGTTTCTTGTTGATATGCTTGAGTATCTAAATTATTATGTCAAAACTAGACTATTGATTTGAATCACATAAAAGTCCAAATGTCCATGCTATGAAGAAAAGTATATGATATGACATGATAAATAGCACTCCACATCAAAAAATTTGTTTTATCACTTACCTACTCAAGGACGAGCATGAGTTGGGGATGCTGATACATCTCCAACGTATCTATAATTTTTTATTATTCCATGCTGTTTTATTATCAATCTTGGACGTTTTATAATCATTATATAGTCATTTTATATCATTTTTTGGTACTAACCTATTGACATAGTGCCAAGTGCCAGTTGCTGTTTTCTGCATGTTTTTTACATCGCAGGAAATCAATATCAGAAGGAGTCCAAATGCCACGCCAATTTACGATGATTTTTTATGGGCCAGAAGGAACACAACAGGTCCTCATTGCACCTGGGGGAGTCCCGAGGAGGGGACAACCCACCAGGGCACGCCCTGGTGGGTTGTGCCCACCTCGGGTGCCCCTGGACTGATTCTTTGCTCTATAAATACCCCAATATTCCAGAAACCCTAGAGGGGTCGACAAAATTTTCATCCAGCCGACGCAGAGTCCAGAACCACGAGATCCAGTCTAGACACCATCACGGAGGGGTTCACCACTTCCATTGGTGCCTCTCCGATGATGCGTGAGTAGTTCTTTGTAGACCTTTGGGTCCGTAGTTAGTAGCTAGATGGCTTCCTCTCTCTCTCTCTCTCTCTCTCTCTCTCTCTCTTGATTATAAATACAATGGTCTCTTGGAGATCCATATGATGTAAGTCTTTTGGCGACGTGTTTGTTGGGATCTGATGAACTTCGAGTTTATAATCAGTTATATCTTTTTATATCCATGAAAGTTATTTGAGTGCTTTGATCTCTTATATGCGTGATCTCTTATAGCCTCATATTTCTTCTCTGATATTGGGTTTTGTTTGGCCAACTTTATGTATTTATCCTGCAATGGGAAGTGGTGCCCGGTAGTGGGTTCGATCTTACGGTGCTTGATCCCAATGATAGAAAGGGAACTGACACGTATGTATCGTTGCTACTAAGGATAAAAAGATGGGATCCATGTTGGGGAACGCAGTAATTTCAAAAACATTCCTACGATCATGCAAGATCTATCTATGTGATGCATAGCAACGAGAGGGGTGAGTGTGTCCACATACCCTCGTAGACCGAAAGTGGAAGCCTTATGACAATGCGGTTGATGTAGTCGTACGTCTTCACGATCCGACCGATCTTGGCACCGAACGTATGGCACCTCCGCGATCAGCACACATTCAGCTCCGGGACGTCCCTCGTACTCTTGATCCAGCTGAGGCCGAGGGAGAGTTTCGTCAGCACGACAGCGTGGTGACGGTGATGATGAAGTTACCGGTGCAGGGCTTCGCCTAAGTGTTGGGGAACGTAGTAATTTCAAAAAAATTCCTACGCACACGCAAGATCATGGTGATGGCATAGCAACGAGAGGGGAGAGTATTGTCCATGTACCCTCGTAGACCGTAAGCAGAAGCGTTATGACAACGAGGTTGATGTAGTCGTACGTCTTCACGATCCGACCGATCCAAGCACCAAACATACAGCACCTCCGAGTTCAGCACATGTTCAGCTCGATCACGATCCCCGGGCTCCGATCCAGCAAAGCGTCGGAGATGAGTTCCGTCAGCACGACGGCCTGGTGATGATGATGATGTTCTACCGGCGCAGGGCTTCGCCTAAACTCTGCGACGATATGACCGAGGTGGAATATGGTGGAGGGGGGCACCGCACACGGCTAAGGAACGATCCGTAGATCAACTTGTGTGTCTCTATGGTGCCCCCCTGCCCCCGTATATAAATGAGCAAGGGGGGAGGCCGGCCGGCCCTAGGGGGCGCGCCAAGGAGGGGGGAGTCCTCCTCCTAGTGGGAGTAGGACTCCCCTTTCCTAGTCCCACTAGGAAGGAGGAAGGGGGAAGGAAAGAGAGGGAGAGGGAGAGGGAAAGGGGGGCCGCGCCCCCTCCCCTAGTCCAATTTGTACTCCTCATGGGGGGGCGCCACCTCCTGGGCTGCTGCCCTCTATCTCCCCTCAGGCCCACTAAGGCCCAATACTTCCCCGGGGGGTTCCGGTAACCCCTCCGGCACTCCAGTTTTCTCCGAAATCACCCGGAACACTTCCGGTGTCCGAATATAGTCGTACAATATATCAATCTTTATGTCTTGACCATTTCGAGACTCCTCGTCATGTCCGTGATCACCATCGGGACTGCGAACAAACTTCGGTACATCAAAACTTATAAACTCATAATAAAACTGTCATCGTAACGTTAAGTGTGCGGACCCTACGGGTTCGAGAACTATGTAGACATGACCTAGAACTATTCTCGATCAATAACTAATAGCGGGACCTGGATGCCCATATTGGCTCCTACATATTCTACGAAGATCTTTATTGGTCAAACCGCATAACAACATACGTTGTTCCCTTTGTCATCGGTATGTTACTTGCCCGAGATTCGATCGTCGGTATCCAATACCTAGTTCAATCTCGTTACCGGCAAGTCTCTTTATTCGTTACGTAATGCATCATTCCGTAACTAACTCATTAGCTACATTTCTTGCAAGGCTTATAGTGATGTGCATTACCGAGAGGGCCCAGAGATACCTCTCCGACAATCGGAGTGACAAAACCTAATCTCGAAATACGCCAACCCAACATGTACCTTTGGAGACACCTGTAGTACTCCTTTATAATCACCCAGTTACGTTGTGTCGTTTGGTAGCACCCAAAGTGTTCCTCCGATAAACGGGAGTTGCATAATCTCATAGTTACAGGAACATGTATAAGTCATGAAGAAAGCAATAGCAATATACTAAACGATCAAGTGTTAGGCTAACGGAATGGGTCATGTCAATCAGATCATTCTTCTAATGATGTGATCCCATTAATCAAATGACAACACATGTCTATGGTTAGGAAACATAACCATCTTTGATTAATAAGCTAGTCAAGTAGAGGCATACTAGTGATGTTGTGTTTGTCTATGTATTCACACATGTATTATGTTTCCAGTTAATACAATTCTAGCATGAATAATAAACATTTATCATGATATGAGGAAATAAATATTAACTTTATTATTGCCTTTAGGGCATATTTCCTTCAGTCTCCCACTTGCACTAGAGTCAATAATCTAGATTACATAGTAATGATTCTAACACCCATGGAGTCTTGGTGCTGATCATGTTTTGCTCGTGAGAGAGGCTTAGTCAACGGGTCTGCAACATTCAGATCCGTATGTATCTTGCAAATTTCTATCTCTCCCAATTGGACTTGGTCCCGGATGGAATTGAAGCGTCTCTTGATGTGCTTGGTCCTCTTGTGAAATCTGGATTCCTTTGCCAAGGCAATTGCACCAGTATTGTCACAGAAGATCTTCATTGGTCCCGATGCACTAGGTATGACACCTAGATCGGAAATGAACTCCTTCATCAAGACTCCTTCATTTGTTGCTTCCGAAGCAGCTATGTACTTCGCTTCACATGTAGATCCCGCCACGACGCTTTGTTTAGAACTACACCAACTTACAGCTCCACCGTTTAATAAAAATACGTATCCGGTTTGCGATTTAGAATCGTCCGGACCAGTGTCAAAGCTTGCATCGACGTAACCATTTACGACTAGCTCTTTGTCACCTCCATATACGAGAAACATATCCTTAGTCATTTTCAGGTATTTCAGGATGTTCTTGACCGCTGTCTAGTGATCCACTCCTGGATTACTTTGGTACCTTCCTGCCAAGCTTATTGCCAAGCATACGTTAGGTCTGGTACACAGCATAGCATACATGATAGAGCCTACGGCTGAAGCATAGGGAACATCTTTCATTTTCTCTCTATCTTCTGCTGTGGTCGGGCATTGAGTCTGACTCAACTTCACACCTTGTAGCACGGGCAAGAACCCTTTCTTTTCCTGATCCATTTTGAACTTTTTCAAAATTTTATCAAGGTATGTGCTTTGTGAAAGTCCTATTAAGCGTCTTGATCTATCTCTATAAATCTTGATGCCCAATATGTAAGCAGCTTCACCGAGGTCTTTCATTGAAAAACTTTTATTCAAGTATCCCTTAAGGCTATCCAGAAATTCTATATCATTTCCAATTAATAATATGTCATCTACATATAATATCAGAAATGCTATAGAGCTCCTACTCACTTTCTTGTAAATACAGGCTTCTCCAAAAGTCTGTATAAAACCATATGCTTTGATCACACTATCAAAGCATTTATTCCAACTCCGAGATGCTTGCACCAGTCCATAAATGGATCGCTAGAGCTTGCACACTTTGTTAGCACCTTTTGGATCAACAAAACCTTCTGGCTGCATCATATACAACTCTTCTTCCATAAATCCATTCAAGAATGCAGTTTTGACATCCATTTACCAAATTTCATAATCATAAAATGCAGCAATAGCTAACATGATTCGGACAGACTTAAGCATCGCTACGGGTGAGAAAGTCTCATCGTAGTCAACCCCTTGAACTTGTCGAAAACCTTTCGCAACAAGTCGAGCTTTATAGACAGTTACATTACCATCAGCATCAGTCTTCTTCTTAAAGATCCATTTATTCTCAATGGCTTGCCGATCATCGGGCAAGTCAAGCAAAGTCCATACTTTGTTCTCATACATGGATCCCATCTCAGATTTCATGGCTTCTAGCCATTTTGCGAAATCTAGGCTCATCATCGCTTCCTCATAGTTCGTAGGTTCATCATGGTCAAGTAACATGACTTCCAGAATAGGATTACCGTACCACTCTGGTGCGGATCTTACTCTGGTAGACCTACGAGGTTCAGTAGAAACTTGATCTGAAGTTTCATGATCAATATCATTAGCTTCCTCACTAATTGGTGTAGTTGTCACAGGAACTGGTTCTTGTGATGAACAACTTTCCAATAAGGGAGCAGGTACAGTTACCTCATCAAGTTCTACTTTCTTCCCACTCACTTCTTTCGAGAGAAACTCCTTCTCTAGAAAGGATCCGATTTTAGCAACGAAAATCTTGCCCTCAGATCTGTGATAGAAGGTGTACCCAACAGTCTCTTTTGGGTATCCTATGAAGACACATTTCTCCAATTTAGGTTCGAGCTTATCTGGTTGAAGTTTCTTCACATAAGCATCACAACCCCAAACTTTAAGAAACGACAACTTTGGTTTCTTGCCAAACCACAGTTCATAAGGCGTCGTCTCAACGGATTTTGATGGTGCCCTATTCAATGTGAATGCGGCCGTCTCTAAAGCATAACCCCAGAACGATAGCGGTAAATCAGTAAGAGACATCATAGATCACACCATATCTAGTAAAGTACGATTACGACGTTCGGACACACCGTTTCGTTGTGGTGTTCCGGGTGGCGTGAGTTGCGAAACTATTTCGCATTGTTTCAAATGTAAACCAAACTCGTAACTCAAATATTCTCCTCCACGATCAGATCGTAGAAACTTTATTTTCTTGTTACGATGATTTTCCACTTCACTCTGAAATTCTTTGAACTTTTCAAATGTTTCAGACTTGTGTTTCATTAAGTAGATATACCATATCTGCTCAAATCATCTGTGAAGGTGAGAAAATAACGATACCCACCGCGAGCCTCAACATTCATTGGACCACAAACATCAGTATGTATGATTTCCAACAAATCAGTTGCTCGCTCCATAGTTCCGGAGAACGGCATTTTAGTCATCTTGCCCATAAGGCACGGTTCGCAAGTACCAAGTGAATCATAATCAAGTGATTCCAAAAAGCCCATCAGTATGGAGTTTCTTCATGAGCTTTACACCGATATGACCTAAACAGCAGTGCCACAAATAAGTTGCACTATCATTATCAACTCTGCGTCTTTTGATTTCAACACTATGAATATGTGTATCACTACTATCGAGATTCAATAAAAATAGACCACTCTTCAAGGGCGCATGACCATAAAAGATATTACTCATATAAATAGAACAACCATTATTCTCTGATTTAAATGAATAACTGTCTCGCATCAAACAAGATCCAGATATAATGTTCATGCTTAACGCTGGCACCAAATAACAATTATTCAGGTCTAAAACTAATCCCGAAGGTGGATGTAGAGGTAGCGTGCCGACGGCGATCACACCGACTTTGGAACCATTTCCCACGCGCATCGTCACCTCGTCCTTAGACAGTGTCCGCTTAATTCGTAGTCCCTGTTTTGAGTTGCAAATATTAGCAACAGAACCAGTATCAAATACCCAGGTACTACTGCGAGCATTAGTAAGGTACACATCAATAACATGTATATCACATATACCTTTGTTCACTTTGCCATCCTTCTTATCCGCCAAATACTTGGGGCAGTTCTGCTTCCAGTGTCCAGTCTGCTTCAGTAGAAGCACTCAGTCTCAGGCTTAGGTCCAGACTTGGGTTTCTTCTCTTGAGCAGCAACTTGTTTGCTGTTCTTCTTGAAATTCCCCTTCTTCTTCCATTTGCCCTTTTTCTTGAAACTGGTGGTCATGTTAACCATCAACACTTGATGCTCCTTCTTGATTTCTACCTCCGCGGCTTTTAGCATTGTGAAGAGCTCGGGAATAGTTTTGTCCATCCCTTGCATATTATAGTTCATCACGAAGCTCTTGTAGCTTGGTGGCAGTGATTGAAGAATTCTGTCAATGACACTATCATCAGGAAGATTAACTCCCAGTTGAATCAAGTGATTATTATACCCAGACATTTTGAGTATGTGTTCACTGACAGAACTATTCTCCTCCATCTTGCAGCTATAGAACTTATTGGAGACTTCATATCTCTCAATCTGGGCATTTGCTTGAAATATTAACTTCAACTCCTGGAACATCTCATATGCTCCATGACGTTCAAAACGTCGTTGAAGACCCGGTTCTAAGCCGTAAAGCATGGCACACTAAACTATCGAGTAGTCATCAGCTTTGCTCTGCCAGATGTTCTTAACATCGTCAGTTGCATCAGCAGCAGGCCTGGCACCCAGCGGTGCTTCTAGGACGTAATTCTTCTGTGCAGCAATGAGGATAATCCTCAGGTTACGGACCCAGTCCGTGTAATTGCTACCATCATCTTTCAACTTTGCTTTCTCAAGGAACGCATTAAAATTCAACGGAACAACAGCACGAGCCATCTATCTACAACAAACATAGACAAGCAAAATACTATCAGGTACTAAGTTCATGATAAATTTAAGTTCAATTAATCATATTACTTAAGAACTCCCACTTAGACAGACATCTCTCTAGTCATCTAAGTGATTACGTGATCCAAATCAACTAAACCATGTCCGATCATCACGTGAGATGGAGTAGTTTCAATGGTGAACATCACTATGTTGATCATATCTACTATATGAATCACGTTCGACCTTTCGGTCTCCGTGTTCCGAGGCCATATCTGTATATGCTAGGCTCGTCAAGTTTAACCTGAGTATTCCGCATGTGCAACTGTTTTGCACCCGTTGTATTTGAACGTAGAGCCTATCACACCCGATCATCACGTGGTGTCTCAGCACGAAGAACTTTCGCAACGGTGCATACTCAGGGAGAACACTTCTTGATAATTAGTGAGAGATCATCTTAAAATGCTACCGTCAATAAAAGCAAGATAAGATGCATAAAGGATAAACATCACATGCAATCAATATAAGTGATATGATATGGCCATCATCATCTTGTGCTTGTGATCTCCATCTTCGAAGCACCGTCATGATCACCATCGTCACCGGCGCGACACCTTGATCTCCATCGTAGCATCGTTGTCATTACACCATCTATTGCTTCTACAACTATTGCTACCGCTTAGTGATAAAGTAAAGCAATTACAGGTCGTTTGCATTTCATACAATAAAGCGACAACCATATGGCTCCTGCCAGTTGCCGATAACTTCGGTTACAAAACATGATCATCTCATACAATAAAATATAGCATCACGTCTTGACCATATCACATCACAACATGCCCTGCAAAAACAAGTTAGACGTCCTCTACTTTGTTGTTGCAAATTTTACGTGGCTGCTACGGGCTGAGCAAGAACCGTTCTTACCTACGCATCAAAACCACAACGATAGTTCATCAAGTTAGTGTTGTTTTAACCTTCGCAAGGACCGGGCGTAGCCACACTCGGTTCAACTAAAGTTGGAGAAACAGACACCCGCTAGTCACCTGTGTGCAAAGCACGGCGGTAAAACCAGTCTCGCGTAAGCGTACGCGTAATGTCGGTCCGGGCCGCTTCATCCAACAATACCGCCGAACCAAAGTATGACATGCTGGTAAGCAGTATGACTTGTATCGCCCACAACTCACTTGTGTTCTACTCGTGCATATAACATCAACGCATAAAACCTAGGCTCGGATGCCACTGTTGGGGAACGTAGTAATTTCAAAAAAATTCCTACGCACACGCAAGATCATGGTGATGGCATAGCAACAAGAGGGGAGAGTATTGTCCATGTACCCTCGTAGACCATAAGCGGAAGCGTTATGACAACGCGGTGGATGTAGTCGTACGTCTTCACGATCCGACCGACCCAAGCACCGAACGTACGGCACCTCCGAGTTCAGCACACGTTCAGCTCGATGACGATCCCGGGGCTCTGATCCAGCAAAGCGTCAGAGATGAGTTCCGTCAGCACGACGGCGTGGTGACGATGATGATGTTCTACCGGCACAGGGCTTTGCCTAAACTCCACGACGATATGACCGAGGTGGAATATGGTGGAGGGGGCACCGCACACGGCTAAGGAACGATCCATAGATAAACTTGTGTGTCTCTAGGGTGCCCCCCTTCCCCCGTATATAAAGGAGCAAGGGGGGAGGCTGGCCGGCCCTAGGGGGCACGCCAAGGAGGGGGGAGTCCTCCTCCTAGTGGGAGTAGGACTCCCCTTTCCTAGTCCCACTAGGAAGGAGGAAGGGGGAAGGAAAGAGAGGGAGAGGGAGAGGGAAAGGGGGGGCTGCACCCCCTCCCCTAGTCCAATTCGGACTCCTCATGGGGGGTGCCACCTCCTGGGCTGCGGCCCTCTCTCTCCCCTCAGGCCCACTAAGGCCCAATACTTCCCCGGGGGGTTCCGGTAACCCCTCCGGCACTCCGGTTTTCTCCGAAATCACCCGGAACACTTTCGGTGTCCGAATATAGTCGTCCAATATATCAATATTTATGTCTCGACCATTTCGAGACTCCTCGTCATGTCCGTGATCACAACCGGGACTCCGAACAAACTTCGGTACATCAAAACTTATAAACTCATAATAAAACTGTCATCGTAACGTTAAGTGTGCGGACCCTACGGGTTCGAGAACTATGTAGACATGACCTAGAACTATTCTCGGTCAATAACCAATAGCGGGACCTGGATGCCCATATTGGCTCCTACATATTCTACGAAGATCTTTATCGGTCAAACTGCATAACAACATACGTTGTTCCCTTTGTCATCGGTATGTTACTTGCCCGAGATTCGATCGTCGGTATCCAATACCTAGTTCAATCTCGTTACCGGCAAGTCTCTCTACTCGTTATGTAATGCATCATTCCGTAACTAACTCATTAGCTACATTGCTTGCAAGGCTTATAGTGATGTGCATTACCGAGAGGGCCCAGAGATACCTCTTCGACAATCGGAGTGACAAAGCCTAATCTCGAAATACGCCAACCCAACATGTACCTTTGGAGACACCTGTAGTACTCCTTTATAATCACCCAGTTACGTTGTGACGTTTGATAGCACCCAAAGTGTTCCTCCGATAAACGGGAGTTGCATAATCTCATAGTTACAGGAACATGTATAAGTCATGAAGAAAGCAATAGCAATATACTAAACGATCAGGTGCTAGGCTAACGGAATGGGTCATGTCAATCACATCATTCTCCTAATGATGTGATCCCATTAATCAAATGACAACACATGTCTATGGTTAGGAAACATAACCATCTTTGATTAATAAGCTAGTCAAGTAGAGGCATACTAGTGACGTTGTGTTTGTCTATGTATTCACACATGTATTATGTTTCCGGTTAATACAATTCTAGCATGAATAATAAACATTTTTCATTATATGAGGAAATAAATAATAACTTTATTATTGCCTCTAGGGCATATTTCCTTCACTAAGCACTACGACGATATGACCGAGGTGTGTAACTGCGGAGGGGGGCACCACACACGGCTAAATAATGTCAACTTGTGTGTCTATGGGGTGCCCCCTCCCACGTATATAAAGGAGGGAGGGAGGAGGAGGCTGGCCAAGGGGTGGTGCGCCCAAGGGGGGGAGTCCTACTCCAAGTAGGTTTGGCTCCCCCCCTTTCCTATTCCTTTTAGGAGATGGAGGAAGGAGGAGGAGAGAAGAAGGAAAGGGGGGGCCGGCCCACCAAACTCTAAACCAATTCGGTTTGGGCCTAGGGGGGGCGCCCCACCACTTTCCTGCTGCCTCCTATCTCCACTAGGGCCCATTAAGGCCCATTGACTCCTTGGGGGATTCCGGTAACCTCCCGGTACTCCGGCAAATATCCGATACACTTCAGAACCCTTCCGGTGTCCGAATATAACCTTCCAATATTTATTTCTCGACCATTTCGAGACTCCTTGTCATGTTCGTGATCTCATCCAGGACACCGAATAACCTTTGGTCAACAAAACACATAAACTCATAATACAAATCGTCATCGAACGTTAAGCGTGCGGACCCTACGGGTTCGAGAACTATGTAGACATGACCGAGAAACGTCTCCGGTCAATAACCAATAGCGGAACCTGGATGCTCATATTGGTTCCTACATATTCTACGAAGATCTTTATCGGTCAAACCGCATAACAACATACGTTGTTCCCTTTGTCATCGGTATGTTACTTGCCCGAGATTTGATTGTCAGTATCATCATACCTAGTTCAATCTTGTTACCAGCAAGTCTCTTTACTCGTTCCGTAATACTTCATCCCGGAACTAACTCATTTGTTACAATGCTTGCAAGGCTTATAGTGATGAGTATTACCGAGAGGGCCCAGATATACCTCTCTGAAACATGGAGTGACAAATCCTAATCTCAATATATGCCAACCCAACAAACACCTTCGGAGACACCTGTAGAGCACCTTTATAATCACCCTTTTACATTGTGACGTTTGGTAGCACACAAAGTGTTCCTCCGGTATTCGGGAGTTGCATAATCTCATAGTATGAGGAACTTGTATAAGTCATGAAGAAAGCAGTAGCAACAAACTGACACAATCATAATGCTAAGCTAACGGATGGGTCATGTCCATCACGTCATTCTCCAAATGATGTGATCCCGTTCGTCAAATGACAACACATGTCTATGGTTAGGAAACATAACCATCTTTGATTAACGAGCTAGTCAAGTAGACGCATACTAGGGACTATATCTTTTGTCTATGTATTCACACATGTACTAAGTTTCTGGTTAATACAATTCTAGCATGAATAATAAACATTTATCATGAATTAAGGAAATAAATAATAACTTTATTATTGCCCCTAGGGCATATTTCCTTCAATCCATATCTGCCGCAATATATATGGATCTTGTCTACATCATGTGATCGTTCTTATTGCATTACTTCATTTTTCCATGAACTTAATACACTAGATGCATGCTGGATAGAGGTCGATGTGTGGAGTAATAATAGTAGATGCAGGTAGAAGTCGATCTACTAATCTTGGACGTGATGCCTATGTAATGATCATTGCCTAGATATCGTCATGATTACTTGAAGTTCTATCAATTTCCCAACAGTAATTTGTTCACCCACTGTTTGCTATTTTTCTCGAGAGAAGCCACTAGTGAAACCTACGGGCCTCGGGTCTTCTTTCTCATACATTTGCCTTGCGATATACTTTTTCCTTGCGTTTATTTTCAGATCTATTAAACCAAAAAATACAAAAATACCTTGCTACAATTTATTTGTTCCGCGATCTATTTATCCCATCTACAAATTCACCTCACGTCCTTTGCCTATCTTTAGGCACCGTACCCCGAAAGGGATTGACAACCCCTTTAACACGTTGGGTTGCGAGGTGTTGTTATTTGTGTGCAGGGGTTGTTTATGTTGTGTTGCTTGGTTCTCCTACTGGTTCGATAACCTTAGTTTCATATCTGAGGGAAATACCTACCACCGCTGTGCTTCATCATCCCTTCCTCTTTGGGGAAATACCGACGTAGATCAAGAGACATCAAGGAAGCAACGACATGGGGAAGAGACTCGTGGATGAAGTGGCTGGCGACGGCGCCGTCGGTGGAGACCCGCCATGGCTGCTTGGTATCGACTACCGGCAGCCCCATGAGATCGAGTAAAAGATAAAATGCAGTGGTGAGTGCAGAACCTCCTTGGTGGCGCCGAGTTGGCCTCGGCTTCATCAGAGGAATTGGTGAGGGTGTTGCGGTTCCGGTGGGGCAGGTCAAGACGGCGCTATGGGGATGGAGGTGGCATGATAGACGAGGCGAACATCGGGGCAGCTCCTTGGAGGTGGAGGATGGGGCGGCTGATCCGGCGGGACAACGAGATCGACGACGGATCCTCATCCGGTGTGGTGGATGAGGGAGTGCAAGCTGTTGTAGTGGATGACATCGTCGGAAAGAGTCTCCAGCTGGGCGGCGGTCAGGAGGCCGACGGAGGAGCGTGGGGTTTCGTGGGTTTTGGCGGCCTCGGTGTACGAATTGGGGGAACGAATGGGAAGGTAGGGGGAGCCATGGCTTAGGGACGCACTTGTCTGAAATGTAGGGTAAGTTACTAGCCTACCCCCACCGGTATTGACACCGTGACACCGAGCCGGCATTTCCGGCTGAGGGGTAGAAGGGGGATTTCGCGTGTCTGGGCTGTGTGTCGGTGAGGCTGACCCACGAACACCTATGGGGACGGTGGACCGAGCCCCTTTCGGTTCGGCGGGGGGCGGAGATCGCGCGAAGAGCAGATCGAGGCGAGGCACACGAGCAGTTTACCCAGCTTGAGAGCTCTCCGGAGACATAATACTCCTACTGCTGCATGCTTGAGTATATTGAGTTCTTGCTCGGGAGTGCTGAGTGCTACAGTACACACTAGCTGCTAACGAGACCGAGCGTGAGTGTTTTCTGGCTTCGAACCCCCCCTCTACGTTGCGCATGGGCCTCCTTTTATATGCTCAAGGGGTCACCGACGGGTGGCAACGTAGACAAGGGTAAAAATGGAAAGGTGTTGCGGTTGGTACAACTACTTGTACAGTGTATCATACCTAACCCTAACGGCAGGGGACAAAGGCATTAAATGCCCGTCTGCGTCGCCCAAACAGTGCAAAGAGGGACCGTCAGGGGCGCCACCGCTTGCCATGATGGCAATCTTGTCAGCGTCGCTTGCCACCTCGCACCGCTGGCTGCACAGCCTCTTGCCACGCGCACCTGGAAAGGTTCCAGGGCGACACGTTGGTGGATGTGCTGGAGCGCGGGTACAGAGTGGTAGCTTGTCGCGGCAAGCGCCTTGCCGTACTCGTTGTCTTGTCGCGTCCGGAAGCTTGTCGCTCACCGGGGCTCGCCGGGACGCGTGGCGCATCGCGGCAAGTTCCTTGAGATGCCTTGGTTGGCCTTCCCGGCAAGCTCCTCTTGTCGGGGCCTTGTCTCCTTGGCTTGAATACTTTGTTCTTGAATGGCTCCAAAGGAACCACGGAGGACCTTGGCGATCACCCGGCAAGCCTTGCCGCGGGGTGCTGCGACTGCCCGTGCACAAGTTCGGGATACTAGGGTACCCCTACTCTAGTACACCGACAGGAGCCCCCGGGCCTGGGCCACACACGGTGCCGAGCGCTGTTGGGCCAGGCCCAAAACAGGGCATGGGCACGCGCGGCCTGGGTTACGCTGTACCTTACTCCGTATCCACCGCGCCCTCCCCGAACAGCACGCGTTGAATGCGGTGTCGTGGGAGAGATCATGGGTGGTTTCTTTATTCGGAAAAGGCGGAACGTCCGCCCCTCCCTCTTTAAAAGCAGGGGAAACAGGGGCAGTTCGCCCATCTCGCCAGTTGCTACTCCAATCTCAGAAACTTCCGCCGCCCCTCCCTTTCTTCCCAAAGCTGAAAGAGAGCAGCGCTCCGCCCACCATCGCCACCAGCACCACCAACACCGTCGATCTCCCCCACCACCTCCGCCATGGCTCCGAAAGCCGGCAAGGGGAAAGCCGTGAAGTCGACCGAGGCGCAGCGGCTCGCAGCGCTGCGAAAGGAGCGGACAACCTTCCCCCCAAGCTCGCCGCGAAGGAGCTGAGGGAGTACTACTACCTATTTTGGTCGACAGAGATGCGAGCGCATCCGCGCATGAAGGTACTCTCCGCCGCCGCTTCGGAACGGGCTCCGAATGGATATCCCTTCTTCGCGCTGTTCTTCTACTGCGGGCTCTGCCCGCCTTTCTCTGAATTTTTCTGCGACATTATGAACACCTACGGGTTCCACCTCCTTGACTTCACCCCCAATGTCGTTCTGACCATGGCAGTTTTCGCACATCTCTGCGAAAACTTTGTCGGAGTCCATCCAAATGTAGCCCTTTTCCGCCACTTCTTTACACCCCGAGTTGAGAGAGGAGAGCCTCTATCCGGCGGAATTGCCTGGATCTCGAGAGTCGGCAAGAAGGAAGCTTATCTGGAGGGAGAGCTCCGCGGCAAGTGGGAGGAATGCAGAGCAGACTGGTGCTGGGTTGTCAAGGAGAACCCGCAGCCGTTTACTGCCCAGCGCCAAGCCCCAGTAGCGCGCGGCAATGATTGGAGCAACGTGGCCCCGGAAGACGATAGGCTGAAGATTTTCTTCGCCGCCGCATCGCCCCCCTGCAGGAGAGGAGGAGACCCGCCTAGGAGTTCGGGGGTGCGGCGGACATCATGAGGCTGCGCCCGGGCCTCAACTTCAACTTCACCGTCCTGGAACTGGACGCGATGCTCAAGGAATTGTTCAAGCACGACCCTCAACATCCTGAATGGTTCAGGTTGCCGAAGGGTGTCGTTCCGCTGTGCAACAACTCCTCGCTCGACCGCATCCGTGCAATGATGCCGCTGTGCGATTTGCATGGAATTGTCCCAAATTGGCAAGAGCCTGCAAATGATGTCGTGCAGGAGTTCTTTGACGGCTTGGTAGAAGTGCCGGTCCGCTCTGATGAACAGAAAAGCCTCACCCGCGACACCACCGATGCGGAGATGCAGCGCATCGCCACTAGGGCGGAAGAGGCGGCGGCAGCCGCTACCGCGGGCGAGTTTGGATTCACCGTGGAGGAGGCAGAGGCAGCAGAGGCGGCAAGCCTTGCCGAGCCAAAGGAGTTTGCTGGCGAGGGAGAGCTTGTCGGGCCTGATGTCGAGTCGAGTGAGCCCACCGAGGGGGCGAGCGGCTCGTCGAAGACCAACTCCTCTTCCTCCTCATCTTCAGATAGCTCACCGCAAGCAGAGCCCCCAGCTCCACCAAGAAGGCGTCTCCGCAAGGCCGGGGACGTAGCAAGGCGGCAGAGGTGTCAACAGCCGCCGCGCCGCGTGACACGCTCCACCGTGGCAAGCACTGTTGCCACGGGAGCGCCTCACGCCGCTGCGGCAACTGGAGCGGGGTCCTCCCGGACCGCCGCTTCTGCTCCTGTCGCTGCCCCCGCCAAGAGGTTAAGGGAACCCACTCCTCCGCCTCGTCGCGCCGAAGGTGGGCCGGACTTCGACCTCTCCGCGCTCAGCTCCAATGAGGAAGAAGAAGAGTAAGATTCTTCGTTGTACTTGTAGTTCTTCAATTCTTGCTGTTTTGTCTTGTATCTGATTTGCTTAACTCCGAACCCATTTCTTTTCAGGACTCTGGCCCAGAGAGCAGCGAAGAGAGCCAAAGTCCCGGTGATTGTCATCGAGGACGAACCCACCGCGACAGCGGGGGGTGTGTCTGAGACCATCTTGCCGGACCCGGCAACTATTCCCCAAAGCAGCCCCCAGCGCAGCACCCAGCGTAAGTATATGGTTTACTTCCCACTGTTAGGCGCGCATGGATGTTCTTTCTTTGCTGACATCTGACTATTGGTTTGTGTAGGAGCAGAGCAGCCTCACCAGGAGCGCTCGGAAGCCGCCCCCGACATGCTATCTGCTTCGACTACACCGCCAAGGGAGGTTTCCCCGGCAAGGGAGCGTTCTCCGGCAAGGGAGAAGTCTCCAGCAAGGGAGAGTTCTCTGGCAAGGGACAGTACCAGCGACCCCCTGGTGGCGGAGACCGTGACTGTAGAGCCTAGTTAAGGTAATCCTCTTGCTTGAAAACTTTCCTTGGGTTCTTCTTCTTCTGATTTTCTTTTTGGATATTTGCTTGACTTTTCTCCCTCTTCCGGCCTTCAGATCCACCTGTCACGGAGCCGATGGAGACCGAGGTTGCCGACGAGGAGAACGCACGCGGCAATACCGACGACGCCGCCGCCACTGAAGAAGCGACCGGCGTTGATGATCCCGCCGGCGAAGAGGCCGCCAAAGCTGCTGCCGCAAAAGCCGGTGAGGGGTCTGGCGATCGCACTGACGGCCCCGAGGCCGCAGGAGCGTCAGGCGCTACACCGACCGCCAATCCCCCCGCCGCTGCCGCAGCGTCAGGCTCCGAAGAGCCCCAGCCCGGCGCCTATTTGAAGGCCGGCGATGGCGTCTTCATCAAGCTCCCCTGGGCGTCAAGCTCCAGGGCACCGGTCGAAGGAGAAACCTTTGATGGAGAGGTGCTCACCTCCACTAGGCTGACGCTGGTTGACGCGCCGAGCAGCAGCGGCAGCGAGTCTGAGGAGCAGCGGCTCCTGCGGAAGCTGGTGTCACTCTACCGCGCTCGGCAGGCCAAGCTAGAATCCCGAGAAGCGCTTGCCGTGAGGGCGGGAGTGGACATTGAGAAGCGTGCGGAGGAGCTCCGGGGTCGCAACCAGGAAGCTCTCCGGTCCCTGGCAGAGAAGCGGGAGCAACTTGCCGAGGAGCGGAAAGCCTTCCTCCTCGAGAAGGCCGAAGTTGAAGAGCAACAGCGGCTTACCGCCGAGGAGCTGTTTGCGCGGGAGGGTGAGTTGGCGCAGCGGAAGGTCAACCTTGACAGCCACGAGGAGGAGCTTGCCGCGTGCGAGCAAACATTCGGCGGGGCTCTCAGGGAAGCAGAGGATGCTGCCGCAGCTGCCGAGGCCGCCAAGAAGGAGCTGGAGACGAAGGTGGCGCAGCTGGAGGCCGATCTCAAGACGAGCGGTGAAGAGCTTGCCGCGCTCAAGTGTGAGCGCGAGAAGGACGCCTACACCCTTGGCGAGCTGCAGGGTCGTCTCGTCGAGAAGGGCAAGGAGCTTAGCGCCGCCAAAGACTCCAACACAGATCTTGAGTTGAAGCTGGCTACTTTGACCAAGACGCTGGATGGCGCCAGGGAGCAGGAGGCGGCCTTGAAGAAGCAGATCAAGGCCGACGAGGCGCTGCTGGCGAGTGCTGCTGCCACCCAGAACACTTTTAGGGAGAATGTGGAGCACTGGACGGAAGGTCTCGTGGATGTTGCCGCAGCCATCGACAGGGAGCTGGCGCAGCTGGGGATGGAGGATTTCGGGTATCCCTCCGATGAGAACCTCCAACCCAGCGCCAAGCTCAGCTTGTTCTTCAAAGGCATGGCGACGGCCCTCCAGCGACTCCGGGAAAGGATCCCAAAGCAGCTGGCCGACGAGTCGCGCAAGATCTGCACGGGAGTTCTTCAAAAGGTGTTGGTGAAGGTGGCCTTCCGCAACCCAGGCCTCAACCTCTCCAACGTCCTCAAGACCCTGCCGCCGGATGCTGATCTGGAGGCGCTCAAGACCCTTGTCGCACCCATTGTGGACAAGGTGAGCGAGATCAAGAGGGTTGATGGCGATCGCGTAGATTAGGCCGTCCGTTTTCTCCTTTTCTTGTCGCTGCTGGTCATGTTATGAAAACAATCTGTTAGAGCTGCGACAAGCTATCTTGTAATATAACTCTATTTTGGCTATCGATTGCTATGTTATTTCCTTTACTTGATTCCTTCCTTTGTATGTTTTTGCCCTACGCTTTTAGGGAACTTGTCGGCGCAGGCACCTTAGCCGTGAGCGCTGAGTGCGGGACGTCAGCAGCCTGCTGGCGGTGCCGCTACCGACAAGAAACCTTGTCGCAACTAGTCGCAGCTTCACTTAAGTTGTTGAGCGGACTCGAAACAAAGTAAGGGCGCAACTAGCCACGAGTTGGTTCCTCTACGCACAGGTTTTCCATACAAAGCACGGTCGTTCGAGGAAGATAACTTAAAAATTTTAAAACTGATTGCTCAAACTTTGGCAACTTAGCTTTTCTGTCGTTTGCGTCCCGGTAAGGCGAAACTTTCTTGAACGACGCCTGGTCCACACCATTATCTTCTCCTTCCCCCCGGCAAACTTGTGGGCGTGGGAATCTTCCTTTCTTTGAGAAAGAGAAAGAAGAGAAAATAAAGATGTGGAGCCTTACGGCTCGTTATTGCTTACCGGGGGTAGGCACTGCACAAAGTGTCAGATAACACATGCAAAAAATAGAAGGCATGAAATTGACAAGATATGCGGAGCACATGATTTTTACTTATGCACGGGGTTTGCGTCCGGCTTTGTACAAAGGATTACATGCAACAGCGGCAAGACTTGTACAAATGGTGGTTGCCGGAACAGGTCCTGGCAACCGCGCCTTACGGGTAAAACTTACGAAGATGCTCAATGTTCCAGGAGTTGCTCACCGGAGTGCCATCTTCGGTCTCAAGGCAGATAGCACCAGGCCTAGTGACTCGTTTCACCCGGTAAGGGCCTTCCCACTTCGGCGTCAACTTGTTGGAATTCTTGGCGGACTGAACGCGCCGAAGAACAAGGTCGCCTTCCTCGAGACTTCTGGCATTAACTTTGCGACTATGGTAGCGGCGCAAAGCTTGCTGGTATCGAGCAGCTCGTACACCGGCCTGAAGACGGTTCTCCTCAAGGAGCAGCGCGTCATCTTGTCACAGCTGCTCTTGCTCAAGCTCATCATAAGCGAGCACTCGAGGTGACCCGTATACGAGTTCCATGGGGAGAACTGCCTCTGCTCCATAGACTAGAGCGAAAGGTGTCTGGCCAGTGGCTCGATTTGGCGTCGTCCTGATCGACCAAAGAACCACCGGCAGCTCCTCAATCCAGTTCTTTCCGCACTTGCACAGCCTGTCGAAAGTCCTGGTCTTGAGCCCGCGCAGCACTTCAGCATTTGCCCTCTCCGCTTGACCGTTGCTTCTCGGGTGAGCAACAGAAGCGAAGCAAACCTTGGCGCCAAGATCTTGGACGTACTACATGAAGGTGCGGCTCGTGAATTGTGTGCCGTTGTCGGTGATGATCCTGTTAGGGATCCCGAAGCGGCAAACAATCGACCTGAAGAACTTGACTGCTGACTGTGCTGTCACCTTCCTCACTGCTTCCACTTTCGGCCACTTTGTGAACTTGTCGATTGCAACATACAAGTACTCAAAGCCCCCGACAGCTCGGAGAAAGGGGCCGAGGATGTCGAGCCCCCAGACCAAAAATGGCCAGGATAAAGGGATCGTCTGGAGAGCTTGAGCTGGCTGGTGTATCCGCTTGGAATGGAACTGGCACGCTTCACACTTGGTTACTTGTGCAGTTGCATCCTGGAGGGCTGTCGGCCAAAAGAAACCTTGCCGGAATGCTTTGCCGGCAAGCGCTCTTGCGCCAATGTGGTGACCACATATGCCTCCATGTATCTCTGCCAACAGCTCTTGTCCATCTTCCCGGTGAATACACTTCAATTTCACACCGTTGAGTCTTCTTCTGTACAGTGTGTTGTTGACAAACTTGTACATACTTGACTACCGGGCTACTCTTTCCGCTTCTTCTTGCTCTTCGGGAAGTTCTCCTGTCTGAAGAAAACGGACAATCTGCTGTGCCCATGCTGGAGCCTGTGGCTCGACAACAAGGACTAAAGGCACATCTGCTGCTGCGGGAACATCCGCTTCTACGGCAAGAACCTGCGGCTCAGCCGGAGCTTGACGTTCCCCGGCAAGCTTGCCGGAGCAAAACTTGTTGGGAGCGTCTGCTTCAACGGAACAAACCCTAGGGCTTGCCGGAGCAGACTGCTCCTCGGCACCCTTGGTGTTGATCTTGGGGACCTTCTTGGCGGCGGCTTCGGGGAGCTCTGCCGGAAAATAGTCACCAGAAATCAACTTCCTCTTCTTGCTCTGTCCAGTTGATGGTGTTACAGACGGTTGAGTCAGTTTGAGCACAAAGATCCCTGGTTCCACAGGTAACTTAAGTGCGGCGAACTTCGACAGGCCATCGGCAATGTCGTTCTGAGCTCTTGGAACATGTTCCATCTGTAGGCCGTCAAAGTGCTCTTCTAACCTTCTCACTTCATCAACGTAAGCCTCCATCAACGGACTTTGATAATTCTTGTTCACTTGGCGGACGACAAGCTGCGAGTCACCCCTGACAATGAGCTTCTTGATCCCAAGGTCTGCTGCGATCCTGAGACCGGCAAGCAAACCTTCATACTCTGTGGTATTGTTTGTTGCTTGCTCCTTGGGAAAGTGCATCTGGACTACGTACTTGAGGTGCTCTCCGGTGGGCGCAACAAGTAGCACGCCCGCACCGGCGCCTTGCAGCGAGAAGGCACCATCAAAGTACATCAGCCACTCTTTGCTTGCTTCCTTGACGGGGATGCTCGTTTCTGGAATTTCTTCATCTGGTGTTGGCGTCCACTCTGCTATGAATTCTGCCAATGCCCTGCTCTGGATAGTTGAAGTGCTCTCGAACTTGAGGCCAAAGCTTGACAGTTCCAGTGCCCACTCGACAATCCTGCCTGTTGCTTCTAGATTCTGCAGTATCCTCTTCAGCGGAAAACGAGTGACAACTGTGATCTCATGTGCTTGGAAGTAATGGTGCAGCTTTCTCGAGGCCATGAGAAGGCCGAAAAGCAATTTCTGCACACCAGAATACCTTGACCTAGCCCCCTGCAGAAGGGAACTGACAAAGTAAACTGGGAGCTGCACCATTCTCTTCTGTATCTCTTCACGCGTCTATGCAGATCCATCTTTGTCGGGACCAGAGCTTGCCGGTGAAGTCCCCTGCTTGTCGCTGGATGCATCTGCCGTGGTTGCCGGCTCATCATCCACCTCCCTCTCCGCTACTAACGCAGCACTAACCACTTGATTGGTTACCGCTATATACAGCAGCAACTTTTCTTGTGGCTTAGGTGCGACAAGTGTTGGAGTGGAGGACAGGTATCTCTTTAAGTCCTGCAGCGCAGCCTCCGCTTCCGGAGTCCATTTCATTGGACCTGCCTTTTTCAATATTTTGAAAAACGGCAGGGCGCGCTCAGCAGACCTAGAGATAAACCTGCTGAGAGCAGCCACGCAACCGGCAAGCCTTCGTACATCCTTGACGCGCTTTGGTGCTTCAATCTGCTCAATGGCCTTGATCTTGTCGGGATTGGCTTCAATTCCCCGCTGAGACACGAAGAACCCGAGAAGCTTGCCAGAGGGGACTCCAAACACACACTTCTCGGGGTTAAGCTTGAGGTTGATCTTGCGCAGATTTGCAAAGGTTTCGTCCAAATCCTGAATCAGAGTTGCCTTGTGCTTGCTCTTGACCACTATGTCATCCATGTAGGCTTCCACATTTCTGTGCATTTGTGGCTCAAAAGCGTCATGGACTACCCTTCCAAATGTTGAACCAGCATTCTTTAAACCGAAAGGCATCCGTATGAGACAGTATGTGCCACATGGAGTGATGAATGCGGCCTTCTCCTCATCCTCTTCTGCCATGAAGATCTGATGGTATCCTGAATATGCGTCAAGAAATGAAAGCAAGTCACATCCAACCGTGGAGTCAACAATCTGGTCAATGCGCGGTAAGGGAAATGGGTCATTGGGACAAGCTTTATTGACATCGGTAAAGTCGATACAAAGCCTCCATTTCCCGTTTGCCTTGCGCACGACTACAGGATTGGCCAACCACATAGGATGGAGCACTCCTCTGACAAGGCCTGCTGCTTAAAATTTCTTGATCTCTTCTGCAATGAATTCTTGGCGCTCCACTACTTGTTTCCTGACCTTCTGCTTGACGGGCCGCGCATGAGGACAGATGGCAAGATGGTGCTCGATTACTTTCCTGGGAACACCGGGGATGTCAGACGGTTGCCACGCAAACACGTCGACGTTCGCCCGCAGGAAAGCAACGATCGCGCTTTCCTATTTAGGGTCGAGGGTGGCACTGATGGTGAAGGTACCACCAGTGCCGTCCTCCTTGGCGGACACCTTCTTGGTCTCTGGCGGAGCTGCCATTGTCTTCTTACGCTTGCCGGTGGAGCTCGATGGTGCGTCCTCGACGGTAGCGCAGCACTCCGAAGAGGTGCGCTTGCCGGAGTGGGCATCAGAACTCTTGCCGGACTTGGTCTTCTTCTTCCCCCCGGGAGCTTCAACGGCAAGTGACTTGCGATCTGTTGCGGCTGCTGCTTCCCGGTAGATCTTGTCGGTGCAGATAAGAGCATCCTTCTTGTCGCCAGGGACAGAGATGACACTTATCGGGCTTGGCATCTTTAGCATGTTGTAGGCATAGTGAGAATTTGGCGAGTGCTGGACGGCCGAGTATCCCATTGTAAGGCAATGGAAAGTCAGCAATGTCAAAAGTGACCCTCTCAGTCCTGAAGTTCAACTCGCTGCCAAATGTCACCGGCAACGTGATCTTTCCCTTCGGCTTGCTCCTTCCCGGATTGATTCCTTGGAATGTGCCGGTCTCTTCGAGCTCGCTGTCAGGGATCTGGAGTTTCTGGAGTACCGCCGAGGAGATCAGGTTCAAGCCGGCCCCGCCGTCAACTAGCATCTTAGTGACCTTGAGGTTGCGGATAGTTGTTGAAACCAACATCGGCAAGCACCCGACCGCAGTTATGCGATCAGGGTGGTCCTCAATATCAAAGATGATAGGCGTGCTGGACCATTTCAGAGGCTTGCGTGACTCGACGGGTCGTTCTGCCGCATTGACTTCCCGCACCCACTGCTTGAGCTGGCGGTGTGAAGTATGCAGAGAAGCACCGCCGTCAACGCACAGGACCTCTGTGGCTTTCTGGAACTCTTGCTCACCGGTCTCGTCATCATCCATATCTTCATCGTTGTCGTCATACTCATCCTTGTCGCGGCCGCGGGGATGTCTGTCTCCTTGCCGCTGCTTGGCCTTGCCGCGGCGTCCTCCTCGGCCGGGGCGTTTCTTGTCGGATCCTCCAGTACCTTCTTGGGCCTTCTCCTTGTCGCGTCGCTCGTATTTAGCCTTTTGCTGCTCGACAAGCTGCTCAACCTTCTTGCAGCTCTGGAGGTCATGGCCCTTGGTGTGGTGAATCTTGCAATACTGCTTGTTGGTGCCGTCCTGCTTGTCGGTGACCGCCACAGCCTGGCAGTTGGTAGCTCCGGCTTTCTGGGCGTCACCTCCGTTGCCGGACTGCTCAACGACTAGCACATCTTTGCCTTTCTTCTTCCTGTTGTTCCGCTGCCGGTTTTTCTTTGCTGGGGCAGCATCCTCGCTATCAGATCCTCCTGCTCTTGTATTCTCTCCGGGGAGTTTCCTCCCTTCCTCAGCACGTGCACACTTGTCGGTCAGGGCATATAGCTCACTGACGTCTCTGATCTTGCACATCGCCATCTCCTCCCGCATCCTGCGATTTCGCACGTTCTGATGGAACGCGCTGATGACCGCGACAGGGTGGACATCTGGGATGTTGTGCTGTACATGGCTGAATCTCTGAATGTACTTGCGCAGGGGCTCTCCTTCCTTCTGGGCGAGCAGATGGAGATCGCTCTCTTGGCCATGAGGTTTGTGGCCGCCTGTAAAGGCTCCGACAAACTGATGGCATAGATCTGCCCAGGAGGATATGGAGTTATCCGGCAAGTGCATGAGCCAGGACCTGACATTGGGCTTGAGCACCAGCGGGAAGTAGTTGGCAAGGATCTTGTCATCTCGCCCCCCGGCAGCCTGCACCGCGATGGTGTAGATGCTGAGGAACTCCGACGGATGCGACTTGCCGTCGTACTTCTCTGGTACGTCTAGCTTGAAATTCTTCGTGCTGGGCCACTGGACTTGCCGCAGCTCACGAGTGAACGCAGGGCAACCTACCGCGTACGGCAAGTCGCCTGGTTCCCCTGGCGCATGCATGTCGACAAAGGGCCCAGCGCGCTGGTCCGATTGACACCGCGCTTCTCTTCGACACTCGATGCGAGTACGAGCGTCTTCTTGATGCTGTTCGTGAAGAACTTGGCGCTGATCGCGACGAGCTCGTGGATCTGATGATGCGGTGGAGTCGCTGTCGAGGTAGATCCGGCGAGTCGGCGATCTTGGCCTTCGGGGCGGAGAGTGCACGGTGGTTGCACCCCCACCGGTTTTGTCGCCATCGGCTCGTGCCTGGCAATCTTGCCGCGGCTGCAATGTACTCGGCTGCCGTGGGGTGTCGCCGTTGGCAAAGCCGATGAGACTCTGAATGGTGGCCCTCCATTCGTCGATCTTGTCCGCCGTTGGAGGGTAATCCAGGAGCAGTTGAGCTCGTGCCAAAGCTTCCGCTGTAGTGGTGGGTGGCAGTGGCGAACGGTGCGGGGAGCGGGATATGCTCGGACTTCTAACTATGTTAGAAGGAGCAGTATCCCGTCCGGGCGACCGTGTCTTGCTTGTGCCAGCATGTTGGCGTGCATGCTGGTCTTGAGCACCCCGAGATCCACCAGCTTGATCTTGGTCCAACGAGCGTATGGTACCGCGAGTACCATGACGCTGTCGGTCCCGCGCCTCCTGAGATGGGCGCGGTGCATGTACGGACGCCGAGGTCTGCGCAGCCTTGTCCTTGGACCTGGCAGCACCGTGAGCTCCCTCGTTGATGCCCGTTCTTCCGCCAGCGTCTACCCCACCACCCGTTTGCTCCGGTGGTGGTGGGATCGACGTGGACGGAGCAGCCACCTCCGAAGCCTTCTTCTTCGGTGGCATGTCGATGAAGATGATGAAGATCTAGCTCGTGAGAATCGTCGGATCAGGTTCACACAACCTCGACGCCCCCTACCTGGCGCGCCAAAGATGTCGGGGAGGCTGACCCACGAACACCTATGGGGCCAGCGGACCGAGCCCCTTTCGGTTCGGCGGGGGGCGGAGATCGCGCGAAGAGCAGATCGAGGCGAGGCACACGAGCAGTTTACCCAGCTTCGGAGCTCTCCGGAGAGATAATACTCCTACTGCTGCATGCCTGAGTATATTGAGTTCTTGCTCGGGAGCGCTGAGTGCTACAGTACACACTAGCTGCTAACGAGACCGAGCGTGAGTGTTTTCTGGCTTCGAACCCCCCCTCTATGTTGCGCATGGGCCTCCTTTTATATGCTCAAGGGGTCACCGACAGGTGGCAACGTAGACAAGGGTAAAAATGGAAAGGTGTTGCGGTTGGTACAACTACTTGTACAGTGTATCATACCTAACCCTGACGGCAGGGGACAAAGGCATTAAATGCCCGTCTGCATCGCCCAAACAGTGCAAAGAGGGACCGTCAGGGGCGCCACCTCGCACCGCTAGCTGCACAGCCTCTTGCCACGCGCACCTGGAAAGGTCCCAGGGCGACACGTTGGTGGATGTGCTGGAGCGCGGGTACAGAGTGGTAGCTTGCCGCGGCAAGCGCCTTGCCGCGGTCGTTGTCTTGTCGCGTCTAGAAGCTTGTCGCTCACCGGGCCTCGCCGGGACGCGTGGCGCGTCGCGGCAAGTTCCTTGAGATGCCTTGGTTGGCCTTCCCGGCAAGCTCCTCTTGTCGGGGCCTTGTCTCCTTGGCTTGAATACTTTGTTCTTGAATGGCTCCAAAGGAACCACGAAGGACCTTGGCGATCACCCGGCAAACCTTGCCGCGGGGTGCTGCGACTGCCCATGCACAAGTTCGGGATACTAGGGTACCCCTACTCTAGTACACTGACACTGTGCGACCGATTTCAGATAAGGATGGAGTTTTCACGCGTGTCGAAATTTCAGGATAACAAGGCGCGACGCGGGTTGAAGAGGCGGGAGTTTCAAAGCAGGTGAGACAAAAGATACTCGAGCTTGAAAATTTCGGGATAACAAGGTGCGGATTCCTTGTTCGGCAGAATAAACTTAATGTGTACCAAAAACTATTCATACAAGACACAAGAGAGTCATGTCCCCTTTTACTATATTGCTATAAATGACATTGAAAAAACTACAAGAAAAATGTAAAGAAAATCGGGAGAACAAGATTACCCTGTACAGTACCAAATTGATTTGCACTTCCCTCAACAACAATAAAAAACAAATCAATTCCCACCAAAAGAAATAGTAATGTCCCTTTTTATATGACTACAAATGCGAGGATCTCAAATTTCAATTTTTGAATCCATGTTATGTTGAATTCGAATATATCGTTAGGTGACCTTGCGGTTTATAATTGATGTAGTCCTACATTTTGGTCTTCCATCATATATGAACATTTTAGTCCACCCTATGAACATATATATTATCTTCTACCATATGGAATAAATTTGAATCAATTTTCCTTATTTGAATACGATTGTTGTCAAGTTCTACAATCATTTAAATATTATCTTGATAACAAAAAAACATGCATATAGCAGTAATCATATTTCACTATGAACTACATGTACCATACGATCTCCAATTCAAATATTCGGATCCATTTTATGTTGAATTCAAATCATAGTACATTGGTCTAGGTAGTGAGATGTTCGGCATAATCTAAACCCTGTTTTAATATGTATAATTTTTGGATGAATTGGGACAAGTTTTGGTATAAGCTTCTTGCAAAACCGGAGATTCTCTCAACAAGCCTCGTAGTTCCGAGAGGGAACGTGTCACCTTTGTGTGCGAAATGATATACGTTGCCTCCCCTCTGATTTTCTTTACAGAGGCCACATAGAAGTATATGAGTGCTCTCTTAAATTTTGGAATTATTCCGGGTTCGTTTGGCCTTTTTATACATTAATTGAGTTTCTGGACATTTAGTGTGCATAATCCAAATTTAAACTGCAAGCACATGCTCTGATGCACCAAAGTTGGTTGAAAAATCACATGTGTGTCCTTGGTTGAATTTCCAGGTCCCATGCAAGATATGAGAATGAAATTCAAACATCTGGGTGTCGTGACTCGGCCGAGAATATCGAGAAACTTGGATTTTAAATTCATGTAAATCCAAAACTCGCCTGGAAATCATGAAACTTGGCATGGTGTCATGTCATGGCACTAACATGATGTGGTAAAAAATTGGGCCGATTTGGAACAAGTTTTGTATAAGCTTCTTGCAAACTAGAGCTTCTCTCAAGAAGGCTCGCGGTTCTGAGAGGGAACATCCCACCTTTGAGTGTGAAATGATATACGCTGCCCCCCTTGAGTTTCTTTACAGAGGCAACATAGAACTACATGAGTGCCCTGTTAAATTTTGGAATTATTCTGGGTTCATTTGGCCTTTTTATAATTAATTGAGTTTCTGGTCATTTAATGTGCATAATTCAAATTTGAACTACAAGCACATGCCCTCGTGCACCAAAGTTGGTTGAAAAATCACATGTGTGTCCTCGGGTGAATTTCTAGGTCCCATGCAAGAAATGGGAATGAAATTCAAACATTTGGGCATCGTGGCTCGGCCGAGAACATTGAGAAACTTGGTTTTAAAATTCTTGTAAATCCAAAACACGCCTGAAAATCATGAAACTTGGCATGGTGTCATGTCATGGTACTACCATGTTGTGGTAAAAAATTGGCCGAATAGGAACAAATTTTGGTATAAGCTTCTTGCAAACCGGAGCTTCTCTCAAGAAGGCTCGTGGTTCTAAGAGGGGACGTGTCACCTTCGTGTGCATAATTCAAATTTTAAATACAAGTACATGCTCCAGTGCACCAAAGTTGGTTGAAAAATCACATGTGTGTCCTCGGGTAAATTTCTAGGTCCCATGCAAGAAATGGGAATGAAATTCAAAAATCTGGGCGTCATGGCTCGACTGGAAACATTTAGAAACTTGGTTTTTCAATTCCTGTAAATCCAAAACAAGTATGAAAATCATGAAACTTGTCTTCGTGCCATGATATGGCACCAACATGTTGTGGTAATTTTGCTGTCCGATTTGCGAAGGCGCACACAATAAAAATCAACAAAGTCATTTGGGAACAAGTGTTGTCACGTTACAATCGGAAACACAAGTATTATTGAAACCGTGGGTGTTCTATTACCATTTACATGCCGCCACGCGTCCCCTTTTTTTATTAGCTAGCAGGCGCCATGCAGGGTAGCTATTTGAGTACAAGAGGCGTGCGATTAGACCCTTGCATGTGCTTATCGGGAGGAGAACCATTTGACCTCCATCTGCCGTCCACCTCTCTCCCAAGGTCTCCATTAATGGTGCCCGAGCCTCTATTTAATGGCGTGGCTATGTCTCACTCGACTGAGATTTAAGAGAGAAAAAAGAAAATCTGAAAAGAAAATTTTGCACGGATCTTGATGTAAGATCTGATGGACCTATATAGCATCTACTGCGACTTATAGCAAGACTGATGAATATATAAGGACGACGACAGTGGATAATGATTGTCTTACATAAGTAGGAAGATAATTAAAAAGCAACATGTGGCTACGCCCGAAATACACAGGGGCAAAAGAAGAAGGAAGACAACAATCTGGCTTGCTGATCTCTACTTTCTTGATGCATTGATGTAGGCCGTGGGAACTAGTGTCCGTGGCGAGCGGCAATGAGCTCTTTCGTGTCCTCAAGACGCTGCTTGAGAGCATCCACGGATTCCTCCACCAGCCTTTGGCGCTCGATGTGGAGCATGTCATTCTCGTCCATAAGTTTCTTGACGATAACGCCGGTCCTCTTCAACAAGGCACTGGTCTCCTCCTGCTGGTCTGCACTTCGGACGATCTTCGCCCTCAGCAGGTCACGCTCGGCCCGGAGCCTCTCATTGCCCTCCCTTAGTTGTCGGATGACGTCGGTAGCCTGTTCATATGAGGCTTTCATGTCTTCTTGCAACCTCACACAACCAGAGATCTAATACATATGGCTATGGAAGATCGCATGCATGCGCCTGTAAGAGTCGTCGCCTACCAGCGAGACATTTTCCCAGGCCGCTGTGGCATGGCGGGACATCTGTGCTACTTCTGCGGCACGGTCAGACTAGTCTGCTGCATCGACGGCGCGGCGGGACCTCCGTGCTGCTTCGGCGGCGCGACAGGACCTCTGTGCTTCTACTTCTATGCGGCGGGACATGTCGGTTGCTTTCGCGGCGAGGCGGGACATCTCTCATGCTTCCACTTCCATGCTCGCCTCTCCCTGGTGGTAATCTCTCGACCTAAAACTCAGGCTGGCCATGGTAGACGCAAGGGAAGGATGCTGAATGACTTGTTTGTTTTTGTGGATGAGGAGTTGAGGAGGAATGTGCAATCATCTTGGCATAGTAGTATTTATAACCGAGTACTAATACATTCCTAAGTGGGAAACCGTTTAGGTTGTGATCGGTGTGAACAAGTTTGCAATTAAATATAGCGTGGTAGTAGTAGTAATTTGGAATGCGACGAGACGCAAGCTAAAAAATTATTGACGGTTCTAGTTTCGAAGTGCAACACTATTCCCGGATGGCATAACATGGGCACGTGTTCTCGGCCATGGTGTAGCATATGCCATGGTAGTTCTTTTTCTACTGCTGTGTACGTGCAATAACTGGCACCGTCCGATACATATCTTACGGTTATTGGGGCATTCAACAGGAATAGCCTCGTGGCGAGCTATAGACTAGTCTTTTTTCAGACGCATTACACCTATCTCTCGGGACATCTCGCACGCACCATCTCTATCTCCCTAGGTCGATGCCACCCACATACACTTGTACTCTGAGTTTAGTACATTATACAGGAAGAGAAGAGATGCACGCACGCACTCGTCCTCTCTCACACACACATGTGTAGATACGAATTGTAGTGTTCTCAACCATCCAATTGGCTCTATCATAGGTTTCACGTTGCTCCTTGGCCTTGAGATTGAGAAGTTTAAAACACGGAGGCTAAGCTGGAGGCGCGAGGTTTTGGTTAATGTGCGGGCCACACACGGCACCAACATGACACGAGCTTCGTCTGCCTGGTGCATAGTCGGGTGAGTTGTCCAACACAACCAGGCCCTGCTTGGTATCTGCGCCTCGACTTATGCGCAGAGAAATGAGGATTGGAGGGAGTACTACTAGTAGTAGTACTACTTTGATGTGTCGCATCAACTCGCACAAGTATGAAACACTTCGTGAACAAACAAGCATATAAGCTCCCTCCGTCCGAAAATACTTGTCATCAAAATGGATAAAAAGGGACGTATCTAGAACTAAAATACGTCTAGATACATCTCCTTTTATCCATTTTGATGACAAGTAGTACTTCTTACCCAAAGGAACTTTATATCCAACAGACACAATATATCCGTTCAACTGTTGGAAATTACTGATCTGATGTCGAAGTAATTCCTGCAGCGCCACCAAAACCCACCATCTCTTAAGCTAAAGTAGACCGAGCTAATCCCTATATTAGCATATTACTAAGATAAACAGAAGGCACTGTAGAAACATTTAGGACGTGAACTTGTCAATCTGAATGTGGAGGGACACTAGCTTAGCCCCGGCCAGCAGCTTGGGCGGAGCTATGAAGAAGGTCAGCTCTTGCACGGCGACGTCGCCGGGATCCTTGCTGCTTGTCACCTCCATTTCCATCTTCACGGCGTCGGTCCTGCCTTTGGGTTCCCCCGGCGGGCCGTTTGCCCACAGCTTTGCCACGTAGTGCGGCAGTGGGGACGCCCCCGCTCTGATGCAGACGACCGACACGGTGATAGGCGCGCCAATGTCGAGCATGCCACCGACCAAGAAAAATGTGCGGCCGTCCTCCTCCACGAACAGCAAGAGCCGTGGCTCCGATAATGGCACTTGCAGCTGGAGCACCTTGCTCTACTGGATCCTGTGCATGGGCATGGGATGCGCAGTGCTGATGTGGTGGGAGAGCGCCGGCGTCGGGCCTTCGTAGCCGCAGACGGGCATGGGGCATTTGCAGGGCGTGAGCAGACACACGCTCTGGTGATCGGCGAGCTTGTGGTAAGTGAAGTAGAGCCCACAGCCTTTGTGTCGGGCACTCCACCCTCGCTGACGAGAGGACGGCATCCACCGCCGTGTTCCGCACGTCGAAGCCACCACCGCGCTCGCACTTCCTGCACTGCCGCTGGCTCCCGGGGCGCTTGACGCGTCAGTCCGCATAGGCAAGGTGCCATCCCTTGCACTACACAAATCAATCGAACAACACATCAATCAAGAAACCTACAACTTGCACGATCAGCTGAACGGACGAGGTGTATTCGAACCCCATACACTAGAGGCTTCAAGGGGCGGAGGCAGAAGGGGCAGTGGAGCAAGGTGAGGTCCATCGAGACCATAGATAGCTCCATCGTCGGGTCCTGTTCCGCCTGCATGATCTCGCCCTCCTCGTGCACAACCATCTCTCGCTTTAGGGCCGGGGCATTACAAAGCTTTGCCATCACATATTCATACTACTTCAAGGTGCATTAAATCAACACATGTAGGTATCAAAAGGAGAGTCATGACATGCATGCATGTGTTGTAATTAATGCATCGGTAAATGCAAATTATTGAAATATATTGAGTGCAGTGCTTTGATGTGTCGCGTCAACTCGTACAACAATGAGAAGTTTGATTATCCTCTCCCTCGCGGAATGAGCTCCGGTGCCTTAACTGCACCTGCCTTTGGCTGTATGACAGGTGGGCCACCCACCTGTTGGGCCCACCTGTCATACACGCAAAGGCAGGAGCACTAAGTCAATGAAGTTGCGTCCCTCCCTCGCCCAAGAGCGGGGTGGCTGGCAGGACTAGGAGAAGCTTTCACTACACGCTCTCCCTCCACACGCGGTGGACATGTAGTAGTTCAATCGATGTCAGATGGCCAGAAGCATACTGTAGTACTCCTCCATTGCAGTAGTACCCCATCATTGTTCAACTTCCCAAAGAGGTGAAGAGCCAAGCGCAGCCCGGACGCTCGTGTGGTAGTTTCATATGCAGAGTAGTCTAGGATAGCGTGTATCGTGCCTGTAAGCTTAAAATTGTTGGGGTCGGCTCCATGCTATGTGGTCGTCTCGAACCTTTTTTATTAAAATAATCTTCTGGCCCTACCTGTCATCCTGGTGATTGTAGTTTGCACACTCATCTGGTCAGGACAGGAATATATATTTTAATTTGTGGTGGGTAAATGTTAGAGGTTGCAACAAATATATTGTACATTGCGGGTCTTTCAGCCAAGTTTAGAGGCAAGCATGTGGGGCCAGTGCTATGATGTGTCACGTCAGCTTGTACAACGAGGACAAGCTTGATTTTACTACTACACGCCTTCTCCCTCGCCCATGCGCGTGGTGGCTCATAGACGAGGACATGCTTTTGCTTATAGTACTACAGCATGCTATCCCTCCCGCTCGCAGTGGACGAACATGCAATAGTAGATTCGATATTGTAGAAGTTGTAGTAGTAACATCATTGTTCGTCTTCTTGAAGAGGCAAAGAGCCAAGAGCAACCCGAATGTGGCAGCTGCGAACCTTGGAGCACGCATATAGCCAGGCTCTTGCATGAGACAAAATTGCTATGTGAGCCCACTATTGTAGTACTTTCTAGTATAGCCATGTAAACCTGAAAGGAGTATTTGCCTTTCTAGAGATTTCGACAAGTGACTAGACTACACCGAGATGGAGTACATATGGAGCAAAATGAGTGAATCTGCACAGTAAATAAACACATAGTTCTCTCGTTTTCCTCTCTGCCTTGGTCGTGGTGCACAATATTGAGTATACTGAGTAGTCTCTTTTTGACACACATTTACGTTTTTTAACACAGTACAGACTCAAGCGCTCATATACACGTGCATACACTCACCCCTATGAACGCACACACGCACACCCTACCCCTATGATCACCTCCAAAAGACTGAGCCGACACTATCATCTTGAAATTTACGAAGTCACCATAGGCACCTTATCGTCGACGGGTACGTCTCCTGATACGCGATAGACGCGAGCGGCAGTCGCCTCCATAGGTGCTTGAATGCCAAGGAGGGAGAGGGTAGCGGTTCCCGAGACGTTGAATGGTCAATGATGCATCCTCAATTACATGCAGAGGGAATTAATTGGAGAAGCAGAATAGAGCCAGCACGATGTGAATGCAACAGAGTTTGGACTCTCATATAAAGGCACCCCACCACTTCAGTCCATCTACTCCTAGTCTCTATGCAACACTACTCACTCCAATCCAAGACCAAGTGACAAGAAGCCACAAGCACCTATGGAGGTGATGGACGCGAGCGGCATTCAGTTGTGCCAAATCATCCAAGGCGCCGGCCTGCGGCCCTGCACCGCGTAGCGTTTCTAGACGGTGCTGGCGATCGATGGCGTCATAGCCCTCGCCGATGCCAGCTTCGCCTCTCGCATGGACGACATGATGGTCAACTCCATCCGCAAGTTCACCACCATCAAGAAGTGCGTGGATGACCTTGCCGTACTGCTCCAGCCCGCGCACCCAGGCTCCTTGTTGCCTGCCACCCTCATCGGCCTCCATGGTGACGAACTCTTTCGAGCCACCTTGTGGCCCTGCAGGTGCCGGAGGTCGGGACGAAGAATGTGCACCTCGAGGCCGCACTCGTTGCGCAGTGCCTCGCCATGCAAGAAATCGTCGACCTGCACATCCATGTCTACGAGGAAATCATCTACATAGGCCACTACAAGGCAAGCGAGGACAGAAAGACATTGGCCTTCTTCTAGCGGCTGGAATCTTTGGACACCATTGTTCACAAGCACGTCGACATGGCCACGAAAGCCGCTGCTACTTAGCCGCCGTTTGGTGGGCCGGCGCCCTGAGTCGAGGAGGTGGACGTCATCCATGGATGCATCTCTTCTTCTTGCCTCCTGTAACCAGCACTGCATCACCTCGTGGCCTTAATGTTTTATTAGTATAGTACTCCCTATGTTCCCAAATATAAGTCTTTCTAGAGATTCCAGCAAGTGACTACATACGGATCAAAATGAGTGAATCTACACTCTAAAATATGTCTACATACATCCATATGTTGTATTCCATTTGAAATAGTATCTAAAAAGGCTTATATTTAGGAACAAAGGGAGTATATGGCATTTTTATTCCGGTCGTAACATTTTCACTGTGAGGTGGGGCCGTAGTTGAGCAAACCGACCATCGGCAAATCCCCACCCTGCCCACCAGGCGTTGGCTGAGTTTAGAATTAGAAGAGAGAAACGAGGGAGAAGAGCTAGCTGTACCATGGATGTTGTTGTCAGATGGGACTCGTGTTGATAGAATAGGAGTATTGAGCACTCGTACCTCTTTTTTTAAGGGAAAAAATAGTCGTATGTCTAGTAGCACTAGTTGGGTGCGTGCGACCTATAACTATCATCACTTTAGGTCTCCTTTTCGAACAACAGCTACGCATCACAGTACATATTTTTTTCACGCATTTATCCTCCTATATGTACTCCTAGGCTATTTCCATGTGCTCCCTTTCAACGACATGTGGGACATAGAGCATGTGGGTCGTAGTGCATGCACGAATCGGAGCATATGCCGGGGTACTTTACATTTCAGACCTCACGAATTACATGCAAACCCCCCGTAGAAGAATAAATAAATAAATGAATTACTACATGAAACTGGATTATTTTTGTAGAAACCGGAGCATGTTCATTAAATTTTGGACATAACACGTTTATAAAAAATGACCGGACCTAAACCAGTCCAAGGGCCTCTTTGATTTTTCCCGCAAAAAAGGGCCTCTTTGATTCACAGGATACTGAAAACACAGGAATGGGGAAAGTATGATGGCGATGAACCGAAACGAGGAGAACTCTAACTCAGTTAGATGTTAGAGTTAGATTCTAAACCTGAACTAACCCTGAACTAACTCTAAACCAAAGAGGTGTATGGATGGTAGGGTTAGCTTGGCAATAAATGCTCTTTCTCAATCATTTGACTACGTTGGACCCTATTTCCTATCTGATTTGGTGTGGTCGGCTCTTGTGTGGCCTCCTCCCACTCACAATTGACATAAATGAACTATCTTTACAAATCAAGCATGCAAAACATGATAAATTTTACTTTGTCTGTACAAGTGAGATATCCCACTTAAACATAAAAATCATCAATCAAGCTTCACAAAAAAATACACTCCATGGAACAAAGCGTGAGCTAACTCATCACGAAAGTCATTCACGATAGGGAGGGAGCCCGGAGCCGCTCACGCACCCAGGGAGGAGCTCGTAATCGTCGCTCTGGAGGAAGGCTCTGTAGAGCCCAAGCCCCGGGAACACCTCCGATGCTGGCGCTTGCGAGTTAAGGTCGACACCGGCATGGGTAGCAGGGCCGCTTGTCGATGACTGCGAGCTTAATCTTTGGGCCTCTAGAAATAATGCAAGCCTGAAACTGAAATACCTAGAAAGGTGAACTAGATCTTTGGGCCTCTAAAAATAATGCAAGCCTGAAACTGAAATACCTAGAAAGGTGAACTGAATCTTTGGGCCTCTACAAATAATGTAAGCCTGAAACTGAAATACCTAGAAAGGTGAACTGAATCTTTGGGCCTCTAGAAATAATGCAAACCTGAAACTGAAATACCTCGAAAGGTGAACTGAACCTTTGGGCCTCTAGAAATAATGCAAGCCTGAAACTGAAATACCTAGAAAGGTGAACTGAATCTTTGGGTCTCTAGAAATAATGGAAGAATGAAATTGATATACCTAGAAAGGTGAACTGAATCTTTGGGCCTTTAGAAAGATTTATTACCTCCTCAAGCAGCATCAAACAATTCCATGCGTGCACCACAAATCTATACCAAGTTTGATCAGGATCTACTTTTCCAAATCAGAATTAGCGCTAGAGTGAGCAAGATCAATGATATGGCTATGAGACAGAGAAGGAACGAACAAACTCACCCCTCTCGTGGCCTCCCTGGTAGATGTGCTGCCGTCGCACACGACAGAGGAAGAAAAACGACCAGGGGGAGCAGGGTGAACTTCGAAGGCCGAAGGGAGAGGGCAGCCGGAGGAGGGCGGCGGAAGCCGGAGGGAGAGGGCGGCCGGAGGAGAGAGAGGGTGAGCGGCAGAGCGTCGCTTGGGCGGGCGGCCCGATGGGGAATAGAGAGGAGTCGTGTGAGGGGGGGGGAGCGATCTGGTGCGGGTAGGGGAGATTTTTTTAGTTTTCTTTTAGTGGGCCCGAGGATAACTAACCCAATTAGAACCTCTCCACTGGGCTAGTTTTTTTAGATGGGTTAGAGCAAACAAGCTCAAACTAACCCCTCTTGTTTCAAAAATTTGAGGCTATTTCAACCCAAACTAGCTCTAACTCAGGGATCCAACCAAAGAGGAGTAGTACTGTACATGCTACAGTCTGGACCGTAGCACATTGTTTTTTATGGCCATATCACCACATTCTTTTCTACTACGGGTTCATTGGGTTGTCGTGGTTCGCACTGCTGGTTCACTGGCCTGCCGTGGTTCGCACTCCTCCGACGTGAGTAGTAGTATTAGTATATACCGCATGATTCTTTGCTCCTTCTTACTACGTACTTCACCGACATGTGGGAGAGCCAGCATCCGGGTCGACGTGTCATGCACCAGATTAGAGTGAGGAATGGAAGGGGGGCATCACCCCGGTCGTAGCGCCAGTAGTTCATGACTATAGTGAGTAGTCATATCACAAGTCTTTCCAGCAATAACACACTGTAAAATCGCACAGCCCGACCTTTCCAGCCGTAAGTAAGTTGAATCCGCTACTCCCTCACCCTCCTCGCATCTCTGTCAAACCGCCTACGCGACAACTGTCGTGCGTACTGCCCGGGAAAAGCCTCTCCCTCAACTTTTAACTATGCGAAAATAGTTCGAGCTTGTTTGTTCTATATAAATACTAGTATTGTATGTTTATTCACCTGTGGGGTTGTTCAATGAATGGAGGGCCGGGGAGCACAGGTGAACAATACTAGTACTACTAGTAGTAAGTAGGAGTCGTACAGTTAGTCACCTTAAATAGAGAGTTTCTTTTCTTTAATGCCATGTACACAAATTGAAACACTTGTTGTGGAGAAAAAAAGATAATCACTCCACTATATATGTACGCAGGGGCCTGAGCGCTTGCTTTACTAGGGTTGCTCTCTTCATTCTCTCATCCTCTCCACATCTAAACAAGACAGCGGTAGTGACATTTTCTCTCTGCTCACCGTTGTTCACGGATCCGGCCGGATCCCTTCGGCCGGTGTGTGTAGAGGACTAAAAGGTGCATCATTCACGCTGTCATCACCGCCGAGGGAGTAAACCCATAGCTGTCGGCGGGGCCCGATCCTATGCCCTATTGTTCTCTCCGACATAGCACCGGCTCGGGAGGTCCTCCGACCCTTCTTCCTCCTTGCCATATTGTGCGCATATCACACCTGCCGCTGCAAACATCCCAATGAACCTCATGTACAAGTTCTTTGAAAGCGGCCTTGCTCTACTGCCCCAGCTCCCCATGTGTCTGCATGTGCATCTTTTTGTACTTCCATCAGCTCTTCCAAATCCACCTAAATTTTTAGTATTATTAGAGGTAAAGCTACTTCATGCATTCGAATCTAGGACTTGGTTCAAACAACGAAAAAAGGGGGAAAGTCGTAGCATGAATCTAGGACTTGATTCAAAGAGGAAATAACAGGGGGAAAGTAGTAGAGATCGGATACCCAACTGGTCTCTTGGTTGAAAAGGGAAATAATGGGAAAACTCAGTACAAACTGGATAAGGAACAGATCTATTATTGGTTGAAAAAAGCATAGAAAGTGGCGGCTGGTGGACAAGTCAATAGAGTATGTCCAGGATTAGATTTGCTGCCCTCACATAGTACAAGGTCTCCAAGATTAGATTTGCTTCTCTCACATAGTAAAAGGTCTCCAAGATTAGATTTGCTGCCCTCACATAGTAAAAGTTCTCCAGGATTAGATTTGCTGCCCTCACAGAGCATGAACAAACTCGGCATCACCACTTTATGCCTCCTTGTAGGTACATTGCATTGATGCGTCCACTATCGCATGTCCTTATACCAACCTTTTGTTGTTGTTAATGTAAGGGTGCATGTAAAATGAAGCGATCACACTATTACCTTAAGGACATGTCTAACCAGTGTTATTGTTAATCTAATGCCTCCAGTGATATGATGCAGTTAAACTGTGTTAACAAATGGTACTCCTGCTGTTTTCCCCTATGACAAGTAACTTGCTTCTTTACTCTGCTAAGTGACCTGGTGTCCCCACGGTCCCATGCCCTTAAACCAACTCTTTAGCTGCTGTTGATTTACTGTATCTGGTAAACAAACAATGCCACCATTAAAGTAATCCCATATTTGACGAATGTCACAGTTGATTGTAATGCTTCTGATAACATGAAGCATTGCTGACGTTTTAAAATTTCTACTGTCCTTGCGTGATTGCCATGAACATAATTAAGATGCTTCTTTTCATTTCATGTATGTTTCGTATTTTCTTATTGACCAGCAATTGTTTACTTTCTATATTTTTGTGCAGATAGGGATATCCATTTCACCTTGTTGCTATTGTGACCTTTTGATGAACTGCACAAAACACTTTTTTTGGAATGAGTGTCTTGTGCAGTTCAAGTAAAATGTCACGTGGGCAACATCTCTCAATTTTGGTGGAACTGCACAAAATGGTGACTGGAGTTTCCAAAATCTCCGTCAAATTCTGTTGGTAATCTCGTGCAACATTTTATTAGCCTTTGCAAGATGAGTCGTCACTGTCACCACAATGGCACTTTATTTTAGTGGAAATGCACAAAAGGATAAGCAAATTATAGTTGCACCTTACATGAGCAGGACAACCAACCTTAATGTTGCTCAATTAGTGCAACTACTAAAGAAGAACCTGCCAACTCACGAGAGCAAGTACTTCTTGCTAACTGAATGATGCAACCATTGCTTCATTTCAGGTGAACTTCAAAAAAGACGCATGAAATGAATCATGGAGCTGCAGGTTGACCTCATCCGAGTGGAGTTGCAGGTTCACCAGATCGAGTTGTGGCGGCATAGGGCCCCTCACACCAGTCGGTACTATCCTTTATCAACATGATTGTGCTTTGTCATGTTGTGCCAACGTTGTATTTTTTAAATAAAGCTATTCTATTGCAATCTTTTCTTCTTTTGGAAATAAAGTTTGCTTCAACTAGTGCCACTATTATAGTAATTTCAAGGGATGCATCAAAGATTGACGCATCAGGATCATAGGTAGAATTGGTGGCCAAAATAAAAGGCCAATGTTTGTACAACCATCTCTATGGCTGCTAGAGTCCTAAATCCATGCTCTTTCTTATATGTGCAAACAGGAATACTCTACTACAAATGTTGTGATGGTCAAGAGCATTCACCATGTTCTTGGGTTGTATGACACGGCTATCCAAGGTAGATTTAATCCCGATATTCACTTTATCAAAAGGCTCTAATGGGTTGGTTCTGAATCTTGCAAGCTGGGAATCAATGAGATGTGTAGGCATCTTTGTTGTACTTATTATTTGAATCTTATTTGTTGGTTCTGAATCTTGGAAGCTGGGAATCAATGAGATGTGTAGGCATCTTTGTTGTACTTATTATTTGAATCTTATTTGTTGGTTATGAATCTTGCAAGCTGGGAAACACTGCATGATGATGCAGAGGACAGCAACCATAACAAATTGTTCAAACTTGGTAGTATTGTCTGTGTGAAAGTGTGGCAAATGTGCTGATCATGTGCGTCCTGAGAATAATAATTCTAATTGTTGTGCATGTTGATCCTGTGGCACTGATAGAACGAGCCAATGCATTGATTGTTTTAAGAATACATTTTAATTAGAGCTAATTAAATTTAAGTAAAGTGACCACTAACACTTGTTATTACAGTTCCAATACATACCCGCTCATGAACTGATGTGTGTGGCCGGAATAGGTTTCTTAATGGAGGCGTTTGAATGCGCCGAGCGTGCATATTCTGTCGGGTGTGCAGCGGGCGAGGGAGGGGTAGTAACTGTTGTCGCCTATACACACTCAGTTTACTATTGAATCCAGTTGCCCAAGAGCTGAAAAACGAACTGTTGCTACCGCCTACTCACTTGTTCACTTGAAGAGACTCCAATGGCGATCCGAGGGGTGAGCCTGCTGGATATGGACTTCGGCAAGGAGTTCACCTTTGAGTTCTCCGTTCAGTCCCATGGCTGCACCAAGTTGAATGCTATGTACATCAATGATCCGGACTCGGTGAAACTCTGCCTCGCCGAGTTCAAGCAGTACCTACAGGACGAGAAAGCACAAGGTCGCAGGACTAGACCTTGTCCCCATCCATTCATCTCCTGATAGGGACCAGCGAATCGTGGTCGTCCAGGTATGCGTGCGGGACGAGGTTCTCGTCTACCACTGTTGTAGGGCCATCAAAGGTTCTGGATCATTCGCCCGTATCATCAGCAGCGCCGACTGCACCTTCGCTACGATGGAGAGAAATAAGAACGCGACGATTCAGCCATTTGGTGCAACAAGCTTGTCGACATCCAGTAGCAATACAAGATCATCGGTAACGGGCAGGAGAAGGACTCTGTGGTTGACCTCGCCGAGACCATCATCAACCCCTACTACGCCAACATGAAAGAAGACAATGATACCAAGACTTGAACACGTGGGAGGTACCTCTGAATCTAGCCTACATAACCTACACGGCCAAGGAGGCATACGCATGCTACGACATGTACAGGCGGATCTTGGACATGACGGTGTGTCTGCTTCCTGTAACCGATGAGTACACGGACAGCCGCAGCGTCATGATCAAGCGTGACAGGAAGGTCTAGATGTTGTACTTTATCTGTTTAAGCACCTTTATCATCTGAGTGTTTCATGCATTAGCTTATGTGTCATAATTATCTGTTTTGTCCGAAATATTTCTTCTAAGAACCAATTAACCTGTTTGCTTTTTTTAGTGGCTATTTGCTTATGTATGTAACTAGTTCGCTCGTCCGTTTAAATAAACTAGTTCACTCGGCTGCCGTGCTTTGAATCTCCTTCCTCCCAACATATTCCACTTCTCAAGTGGACCCAGCAGGTCTCGTACACAGACATGTGGGACCAACAACCTATCCATTTGTACTTCTTTATTTTGTTCAATCTTTCGTCCTCTTCCTATACATCGGCTGGCCATCATAGCCTATGGCGTTGGCCAGGCCATCCCTCTAGTCCACACATTGTCCGGCGGCGGCAGCTCCACTGGCCCACCCTGCTCCCGAACAAGTCAACCCTCGTACTCCCCTCCGTCCGTGTCTTCCCCCGCTCCGGTTCGTTTGGTCCGTGATCTCGACGTCGTCCTCCGCCTTGGTGCTCTCGTCGCGGCGCCACCGTCTATCGTTCCCAACAAGGTCAGCAAAACAAGAGGAATCAGGAGACAAATGTTCGTCGAGAGGCTGACAGTCCCGGGCCCACCAGGTCCATGGACTAGATTTTATTGTTTAACATGGGTAGCCCACGACATGTTTCAATGTTTTTTGGATCAAGCAGCCTTTGGGCCTCCCAACCTAGCTTGTCTATAACATCAGCAGCCCAAGTTATGTTTGTTTTTTCAAGACGACGCACAACTCAGTTATATTTTCTATAAGAATGCAAAACTGAACCTATGTTTTCCCTTCTATAATAGTAAATGTGTGTGTGTATATATATATTCTGATCACGGGATCAGAATAATATTCTGATCACAACATGAACTTCCCGAGTAACGCGCCTGACCTTCCCTAAGTACTAGGTTGAACTTCAGCTAAAATGTGTCCAAATGGGGCTTGCGATATACCATTAGAAAGCTATGGACACCAATATCATGAACCAAGTTAAATTTTTGGCAAAATGTAAGCGGTTTAAGAGCAATTTTGAAAACCGTTTTTTCTTCATACAAAAAATGTGAAACGTATTTTGGATCGCATTTCTAAACCGTTTATTGGAATGAGATAAATAATATGGCGTTGGAAAGCTGCTGCAAAACCGCTCCTTTGACATGTTGAAAGTTTTCTCTAATTCCCTATGGATAAATAGTAATTTGGAAAATCGTAAAATTTCGTAAATTGAAAAACCAAGTTCGTATTTTCAATGTAATTTCTAAACAGCTAATCAAATTGAGGCAAATGATATGATGTTGGAAAGCTTGTGAAAATGCGCTACATTTTCATGTCAAAAGTTTTTCTAAGTTCGAACGATTTAAAAGTAATTCAGAGAACGGTACAAGTTCCACCGAGTTTGTATTTTCGAGCTAATTTTTTAACCGTACGTCCGAGTTCAACGAATGATACGTAGTTGGAAAGCTTGAGGAAATGTGAAACTTTTTGTTATATATTGTTTCTCCCAATTCCTTACGGTTTTACGTCAAATTTGAAAATGGCTAAAAACGTATATTTGGCGTAATTTCTACAAACTTTATCGGAATGGGGCAAATAATATACCGCTAAAAAGCTATGGAAAATGCGAAACTTTTTAATGTTGATGGTTTTCTCTGGTTCCTAGCCGTTTTCAAGTAATTGTGAAAATGGCGAGATCACTCGTTCTGCCTTTATCGCGAAACTGATTCTTCAAAAATGCACCGCGTGAAGAACCTGAACTTCTCGGCACATGTACTTGAACTTCACTCTGTTTTTCACGTGCTTTTTTGGCTCGCAGCTCTCCACCCACTCACCAGAATTGAGCAAGTGATATACCGATGGAAAGCTGTTGTAAACACGCAAATTTCCTGTGTAGATCATTTTTTTCATAGTCGTGACGGTTTTAAAGTTCTTCATCCGAAATTCATCAATGTAGTAATGGAACTTCTTGCTGTTTTCACTCTGACGTAATTTTATTAACGAGGAAAATCTGAGTTTTCTATAATCATTGAACTTCTCCATCTTTTTAATATGGTCTTCTTGGTTTTATTTCTTAATCATTTTTTATGAATAAAAATATTTTAAGACACCAAAACAACATTTTTGTGTGTGTTTTTGCATTGGTTTGCACATCAAACCGCGTCATCTTTAGAAATCGAACTTCTCCTTTTCTTTTTATTTTCTTTCAGCATTGTTTAGCACGTCGAACCATGTCATCTTTAGAAATTGAACTTCTCCTTTCTTTTTGTTTTCTTTCAACATTGGGTTGCACGTCGAACCGCTTCATCTTTAGAAATTGAACTTCTCATTTTCTTTTTATTTTATTTCAACATTGGTTTACACGTTAAACCGCATCATCTTTAGAGATTGAACTTCTCCCTTTTTGTTTTCTTGCATGTTTTACCTTGCATGTTCAAATTTATTTTGAACTTGCTGAGATAACACACTTGACCTTCTTGAACACAACATTTTGACCTTCGCAAAACATAAATTAAAGCCAAACTTTTGATCTACATAGCATGTATAATTTTCTCCACTTTTTCAAGAATAAGCGCTGAATCGCCATGTTAGTTTGACTTGAACTTCTGTTGCGCATGAATAAGCTGCTGTAAACACGCAACTTTCCCGTGTTGATCATTTTTTCAAACTCGCGACGGTTTTAAAAGTTTTTCATCTGAAATTCGTTCAGTGTAGTACTTAAACTTCCTGCTGTTTGCGCGTTGAACTTCTGTCACGTATTTTAGTTTTTAATTTTCTCATCCATTTGTCAGTGTTACACAAATAATATTCCTTTTATACAAACCACTCTCACAATATTTTTTTTAACTTTCTCCGACCAAGGACTTGAACTTATAACAACAACAAAATTGGACCTTGCCTTTTAATTCATTTTTCTCATAATTTAACACACACCATGTAGTACATGAACTTTTTCCATTTTTATAATTTCATTTTTTGTTTTCTTTTTGAAATCAAATTGCTCCCAAATAATAAATGAACTTCTTTGTGGATTGAGAGAATTATTTTAAAACGTAAAAAGACAATTTCTTTTTGTGTTTTCGAACATGGAAATACAAGGTGAATCTCTCTCGCAAAAAAATTTGAACTTCCCAGGACAGAGCACTTGAACTTCTTTCAAGAAACCTTTTAAGCTTTTATTTTTCTATACTTTTTATTCTCACCTGAAATGCATTCCTTGCAGTATTGAACTTCTCGTTGTTTTCACCTTGAACTTATGTCATGTATTTTTGTTCAACCTCTCTCATAAGAATTTTTCAACTTTCTCAGGTCGAGCACTTGGACTTCTAGCAATAAAACTTTAGGATTTGCATTTTTCAATTTTTTTAATACAAAATGCACACTGCATAGTACGTGAACTTCTGGCTGTTATCGACCCAGACTTCTCGGATCATCCGTTTTGCCTTCATCGAAAAAACCGAAGTCTCCGAAAAACCCAACCACTTACCGGAATTGAGCATGATATACCAATGGAAAGCTGTTGAAAATACGCAACTTTCCCGTGTTGATCTGTTTTCATGCTCGCGACGGCTTAAAAGAATTTTTTTAACATATAAAAATGAGTTTTAAACGGTATGCATGAAATTTTAAACCACTCATCAGAATGTAGCATATAATATACGGTTGGAAAGCTTATGAAGTTCGGAGTCTCGTAATATAATTTTTGAACCGTACAGGGTGGTTTGTATTATTTTATTCTCATCCGAAACGCATTCCATATAGTAGTTGAACTGCTTGATGTTTTCATATGGAACTTCGGCCACATTTTTTTAATTGTAATTCCTCGCCCGTTCCTCGGAGTTCCATAAATGGTAAATCATTAGAAACTTGTTGAAAATATGCAACTATTTTTAATATGGTTAAACTTTTCTTTTCGAACAACATACACCAATTTATTTTAACCATTTATTTTTCAAATAGACAATACAATATACCTCTTGGAAAGTTGTTTAATAGAAACAAACTTTTCTCATGTAGAGTATATTTGTTCCAAACTTGCAATGGATTGAGAGAATTATTTTAAAACTTGAGACACAACAACTTTTTGTGTTTTTTGAACATGTAAACACGTGTTGAACCTCTCTAACAAGAATTTTTGAACTTCCGAAGAGCACTTGAACTTCTAGCACCAAATTTTAAAACTTTGCTTTTTTTATTCCATTTTTCTCAGACGAAATGCACACCTTGCAATACGTGAACTTCTGGCAATTATCAATTTGGACTTCTCTGTGTTTCGGTCTAAAAAACGAGAAAAATCTTTTACTTTTTTTTAGTTTTTTTTAATTTGAACTTCTTAATTTTATTATTTAGTAACAATTAAATATCTAAGTCTTTTTACCTTTGAACTTCTCTCTTTTTTTACTCTAAACTTCTTAGAAAAATATGCTTTTACATAAGCAAACAAATTTCTAGGTTTTTAAATTAGAACTTGTAGTTTTTTACCTTCTCGGTTATTTGAAATTGAACTTCTAGGGTTAGTCAAATTCGAACTTCTACATTTTTTGACCTTCTCAGTTATTTGAAATTTTCTAGTTTTTTTTAAAATCCATTTTTTATAAACCTTTTTTGAACTGCTCTATTATTTTGAGTTGCCCTTCTCTCTTATTTTTTTAGAAACAAGGAAAACTAACTTTAAAAATTTCTGGTTATTTTTTAGAAACGAGAAAACTCCAAAAAAAACTAAAAAAGAAACATGAGCATTTTCTTGTATATCCTTTTTTAGGTGACATCTCATTCACATACGAGAAAGTAGTGCCTTAGCTTACCTTTGTTTTTAACAAACGAGAAATTCTTTCGAGCTCTTTCGTTGGAATTTTTCATTAAACAGATGGAGGGCGTCAAAGTTTGCGCACGCACACATAGTTTGAACTCTCTCAGGATCAATATATGAACTTCTATAGTTTCTTTTTTTCACTGAAATCTGAGCTGGTGATTTTTGTTTTCTAACACATGATATGCCACAGCAAAATGTTTCTGAAGTTAACAATAACTTTTAAGTGTTCGAACTAGTTACATTTTTTATGTTCACTAATATAAACAGTGAGTCGTTCACTGATAAAATATGTAGAGATATACAAAGTAACGAAAACCATATGCCTCACGCATTCCTCCTTTCATCAGTTAACTCAGTAGTCATCAAAGTGTTGTTTTTCTTTGTCATTTTAACTTCTTTGGACTTCTCTCCATTTTTAATCAGAACTTCAGCAATCGGTCGTAAGAGCTCCATCCCGTAGATGTTTGGGGCACTGTCGGTTGCGGATTAGAATCAATTAGAGAGAGATAGGGAGAGAGAGAGAGAAGTAGCACCACATGATAGATAAACAAAATTGTGTTGACACACAATCAACAGAATTTGCTGCGGCACCGGAATTGGGTGAAAGAAAGTTTTTCCCACATGATTCCTTCCACTGTGAGATTCATTGAACTGCTGCAAATTTTCAGCCAACTCTGTTTGTTCTTCAAAACACAAACAACCGAGTTGATGAGGCTGGGCAGGTTGAACTGAATTGAGGTGGAGGCAGCAAGGGGCATTGCGAAGCCAAATGCACCGCAACGACACCGTCGACCCTCAGGAGCTGCAGCGATGCATCACTGGACCTGTAGAAGTAGTTTGATAAGTTCAAAGAAGTAAATTCGTAATCCATCAGTGCCCGGACGTAAGTAGTATGATATCCCAAACTTGGGTGTCGAGTTGAAGGTGACGAGCGTGACGGCGGAGGCCGGCGACAGGCGTCCATGGCACCGGTCAGCGGCTGGGCGCAGGGACGCTGTCCTGAGATGGGTCAGCTCATGGCGTCGAAGCAACAACAGGTGACGATGGCGAGGAAGGAGAGGAAGTTGCAGATCACCGCCCTTCGACGGCACTTACCGGCTGCGGTGAACTTCCCAAGCCCAAGGGGTGAACCTCTCCAGATCGCGATGCGGGGTGGGTCGCTGGAGACGGAGTGGTGGTGGTGCGCCTAGGTGGAAGTGGGATGGGGGCGGCGCCCGCAGCGGCCGGAACGCCCCGTGTGCTGCTGTGGTGGGGCCCGTCGGGAGGGGCTGTGCATCGGCACGCCGAAGGAGGCGAAGGAACTGGGAGGAGGTGGGGGCGGTGTCACGCTAGAGTAGGTGGTGACGGTGGTGCGCCGGAGGAGGCGCGGGGGGCGGGGGGCCTTGGCAGGCAGCGGCGGGCATAGGGGGCGTGGTGGTCGACATGTTGGTGGAGGCGGATGGCAGTCGCGGCGAGCGACGGCGTTTGTGGAGGCACATGGGGCTGCGCATCCGCGGGATGAGGTAGGTGGCGGCGCCATGGGAGGAGGCAGGCAGCGGGGCCACGGGAGGAGGCCGGCAGCGCATCCGCGGGAGGAGGCCGGCGGCAGGGCCACGAGAGGAGGCCGGAGGTGGGGCCACGGGAGGAGGCTATCGGTGAGGGGCGTAGGAGGAGGACGGGGTGAGTACATGAAGTTCGTGGGTGGAATTTTAGGCCGTTCGAG
>NC_041391.1:453860507-453931100 GCF_002162155.2 Triticum dicoccoides
GTCCAACCATTTTAAAGACCTTGCCACTTTCTTTATTTTTTGTTTTCATTGATCCTATATCTGAATTTTCTTCCACTTTCTTTTTCGGTGTAAACTAAGTTTTCTCCTAGTACTTTTCCCTAGAACCAACTCAACTATCCCACGTCTAGCCTAAAAAATAATAATACCCCACGTCCTATTAACTCATCAAATTAAAATGATATTTTATTTCCTAAATTGAAAGTTCTTACAAAATAATAATAATACTTTTTTATATATAACTTGGCAAGTTAACTCCTAGTGATTGCATACATAAGCTTGCAAAGATTTTACCGACCAATGCAGTAATAGACGTGCAATCATGTGTTTATGTTTTTATAACATTTCTCCGTCCAGCTCAATATGATATTTTCACCCAGCCCAGCAAGTCCATGGATTTTGAGAAAAATGCAAATGGGCTTTAAATTCTACCATATATAAACGGGCTGCATAGATGCTACATCATTGTTTCACCCAGCCCACCAAATGGACTAAAAAACAAATGGACTGGCTGACATGTGGGCCAGTAGGTCGAAGCCTAAGCAAGGCGTTGGATTTACATTCAACGACTGGCATTCTTCTTCAATCTCTCATCTTCTTCCCCCAGCGCTGCCGGGACCGCCTGCTCCAGCCTCTGGTGTCTAGCGGCTTGTTTTGCGTGTCTTGCAGCGAAACGCAACCCTGCCGATGGCCAGGCCATCCCTCCACTCCGCACCTCCTGTTATTCTCTGCCGAGTGTAGGCCCACCCCACACCCGAACCAGTCAAGTTTCCCAGTCCTCTCCGTCTGTGACTCCACTACCGCGTCTTCCCCATCTCCGGGTCATTCCAGTCTGGGGCCTCGCTGTCGTCCATCGCCTCACTGCGCTCGGCGCAGCGTGGTCAACAAACGAGAGTCATCGGAAGAGGACTGTACATGAGAGCCTGATGGCTGGGATCCACGAGGTCCATGGTCGTACGCAAGGAAAGTTCCTCCTTAATAAGATGTTTCCTCCCCCTGATAGCTGGGACCCACCGGCTGTATCTTCACACGGAAGGAAGTGCCTCCTTGTTATGCGAGAAAAACTATTCCTCCCGATGACAGCTGGGACCCGGCAGATTTGGTGGCTGACTTGTGGGCCTACTAAGCCGACGTGTACGCAGGGTTTTGTTAATTTAATCAACAAATGATTCTAGCAGCTGGACCGTTGGATGTTAATCCAATAGTCATGCTCCTTCTTCAACCTCTGTTCTTGCTCCTGTTTCCCGTGGGCGGCAGTGCTATCGCGCACCCGAACCAGTCAAGTTTCCCACTCCTCTCCATCTACGACTCCACTGCCGCGTCTTCCCCATCTCTGGTTTATTCTAGTCTGGTGCTTCGCAGTCGTCCACCGGCCTTGGTACACTCGGCATGGTGTGGTCAACATGGTCAACAAACGAGAGTCATCGGAAGATGACTGTACGTGAGAGGCTGACAGTGGGGATGCACCACGCCCATGGACGCATGCATGCAACTGCATCCTTTTTACCCTGGAAAATAATGTTTTCTCCCCCTGACTGGTGGGACCCAGCAGTTACATCTACGCACGCAAGGAAGTGTGTCCCTATTACGGGCAAAAAAATGATTCGCCCCCTAACTAGTGGGACCCACCAGCTACATCTTTGCACGCAAGGAAGTGCCTGACAATCGGGACCCACCCGGTCGAAGCGTACGTAGCGTTGTCATTCTGGTCGCGAACATGTATGTACATATTGGTCGATGTAGAGGCGCACATGTGTCGTAGTAGAGGCGCGCACGTGTCGTAGTAGAGGCGCGCATGTAGCATGTACACGTACGTACAGCGGCCAGGGTGCAAGAAAGTAAATACGGCCACGTACGTATATATGGGCGGGGTCTTGAATGCCTACTCATGCATACGTACGGCCAGGCTCGTGTACATGGCTGGGTCAGAATGGAGAAACTGCCTCGTCGTCGTGTTCATGGGGAGGCAACGGAATGCGTTGTGTTCATCGGGAGGCAACGGAACGCGTGCTATTCATCGGGAGCCAACCGTCTTGGATGGAACAACCAATGCAAACGAGGCCTGGCGTACCGCAGAACAGAGGAAATGGCCTTGTGTTCGACCGGCCATGATCATAACGGGATCTTTTTTATCGGGAGGGGTCTGGCATACCGCAAAACGGAGGAAACGGACTTCTGTTGGACCTCTACGGTTCAAACGGGGTCCTGTTGATCGGGAGGGGTGTAGCGTACCGCAAAACGGAGGAAACAGACTTGTGTTGGAGCGCTACGGTCGAAACGGGGTTTTGTTCATCGGGAGGGGTGTGGCGTACCGCAAAACGAGAATCCACAAGATATTGTTCATCTCCACCGTCGACCTCCTCCATCCTCCACGGGCTACTGTACATCCACCGTCGACCTCCTCCAGCCTCCACCAGTGATTGTTCATCCACGGGCTCCTGTTCATCCAGCCTCCACCGCGCGCTCCTCCATCGGCTACTGTTCAACTAGCCCTCTCCACGGGGTCCTGTTCAACCACTCCTCCACGGGCTACTGTTCATCCAGCCCTCCACCAGCTACTGTTCAACCAGCCCTCCACCGGCTGTTGTTCAACCTCCCCTCCATGGGATCCTGTTCATCCAACCCTCCACGGGGTCCTGTTCATCCACGCCTAACCGGCTCGATCGATTGGGGTCCTGTTCATCCAGCGGCAACACCACGGGGTCCTGTTCATCCAACCCCCCACCGGGAACTGTTCATCCAAACCCTCCCCCAACAACGCTCACTGTTCACCTAGAGGTAGCATCGATCGGCTTCAGTTAGCAGCAGTAGCAAAGGAATCGCTCGATCGGGTTCAGTTAACAGCCATTGATTGATCGCTCGGGTTCAGTAACGCGTAGCCTGCAGTGCAATCGCTCGGGTTTAGTTAGAGCCCAATGTCTTGCACCCACGCGCGTACGTGTACGAGAGAAACGCGCATTGCTCGGCCCCCAACCACCCACCGTAACCAGAAACTCTCCGGTATTTTCCTCGCCCTCGCTTCTACCACGTTTTTTTCGTCATGGACGGCCCAAAGAATGTCATGCAGCTGCATCTCCGGCCTGCCCAGGACAAAAAGCCCATTTTCTGTCATGATTTTTTGTCATAGAAGTAGGATCCCACCACATCTATGATAATACCAGGTTTTGTCACAATAATCGTCATAGAAGTGTCATAAGTATGACAGAAAAAAATTATGTTCAACCCAAAATGTCACGGATGTGTCTTTTTTTTTGTAGTGCATCGGATAGATCTCCAAGAACATCAAGGAGAACATGGTTTTGAGAATCAAAGAGATAGAATAAGCCATCTAGCGACAAGCTATGGACCCATAGATCTGAGGTAAACTACCCACACTTCATCGGAAGGGCATTGGATTGATGTAGATGCCCTCCGTGATCGAATCCCCCTCCGGTAGATCACCGGAAAAGGCCCCAAGATGGGATCTCACGGGAACAGAAGGTTGTGGCAGTGGAAAAGTATTTCCGTGGCTTGTTCTGGGGGTTTGGAAATATATCTGAATTTATAGGCCAAGGAAGGAGGTCGGTGGACTCCCGAGGGGGCCACAAGCCAGCGGGCGCCCCCCACTAGGGCGCGCCCCTACGGCTTGTCGTCACCTCGTGGGTCTTCTGACTTCATCTACAAGTCTCGTAGATGTCTTCTGGTCCAAGAAAAATCATCGTGAAAGTTTTATTCCTTTTGGACTCCATTTGATATTCCTTTTCTGCGAAACTCAAAACAAAGAAAAAACAGAAACTGACACTGGGCTCTGGGTTAATAAGTTAGTCCCAAAAATAATATAAAATAGCATATTAATGCATATAAAACATCCAAAACAGATAATATAATATCATGGAACAATAAAAAATTATAGATACATTGGGGACGTATCAAGCATCCCCAAGCTTAATTCCTGCTCGTTCTCGAGTAGGTAAATGACAAAAACAGAATTTTTGATGTGGAATGCCACCTAACATATTTATCCAGATCCATAAGATTCAAAACAAAAGTTTAATATTTACATAAAAATAATAATACTTCAAACATACTAATAAAGCAATCATGTATTCTCAAAATAACATGGCTAAAGAAAGTAATCCCTACAAAATCATATAGTCTGGCTATGCTCCATCTTCATCACACAAAGTATTAAATCATGCACAACCCCGGTTTTAGCCAAGCACTTGTTTCATACTTTATTATTCTCAAACTTTTTCAAATTTCACGCAATACATGAGCATGAGCCATGGATATAGCACTATAGGTGGAATAGAGTATGGTGGTTCTGGAGAAGACAAAAAGAAGGAGATAGTCTTACATCAACTAGGTGTATCAACGGGATATGGAGATGCCCATCAATAGATATCAATGTGAGTGACTAGGGATTGTCATGCAACTGATGCACTAGAGCTATAAGTGTATGAAAGCTCAAAAAGAAACTAAGTGGGTGTACATCCAACTCGCTTGCTCATGAAGACCTAAGGCAATTTGAGGAAGCCCATCATTGGAATATACAAGCCAAGTTCTATAATGAAAATTTCCCACTAGTATATGAAAGTGACAAAATAGGAGACTCTCTATCATGAAGTTCATGGTGCTACTTTGAAGCACAAGTGTGAAAAAAGGATAGTAACATTGTCCCTTCTCTCTTTTCTCTCATTTTTTTTCTTTTGTTCTTTTCTTTTTGGTGGGCTTCTTTGGCCTATTTTTTTATTTGGGCTTCTTTGGCCTCTTTTATTTTTCATAAAGTCCGGAGACTCATCCCAACTTGTGAGGGAATCATAGCTTCCATCATACTTTCCACACATGGGACAATGCTCTCATAATGATGATCATCACACTTTTATTTACTTACAACTCAAGAATTACAACTCGAAACTTAGAACAAAATGGAATGGTGGAATTTGCATGGCAATATATCTTGGAATAGCTATGAAAATTCAATAATAGGTAGGTATGGTGGCTGTTTTGAGGAAAGTATCAGGTGGGTGTAACACACTGGCGAAAGTTGCACGGTACTAGAGAGGCTAGCAGTGGAGGAAGGCTGAGAGTGTGTATAATCCATGGACTCAATATTAGTCATAAAGAACTCACATACTTATTGCAAAAATCTATTAGCTCTCGAAACAAAGTACTACACGCATGCTCCTAGGGGAAGGGTTGGTAGGAGTTAACCATCGCGTGATCCCGACCTCCACACAAAGGATGACAATCAATAAATAAATCATGCTCCAACTTCATCACATAACGGTTCCCCATACCGATACATCTCCAATGTATCTATAATTTATGAAGTATTCATGCCATTGTATTATCATTCTTGGATGTTATACAATAATTTAATAGCAACTTTATATCATTTTTTGGGACTAACCTATTGACCCAGTGCCCAGTGCCAGTTGTTGTTTTTTGCTTGTTTTTTACATCGCAGGAAATCAATATCAAACGGAGTCCAAACACCGCGAAACTTTTTGCAGATTTTTTATGGACCAAAAGACATCCAGTGGGCCAGAGAAGCACCTGGGGGTGCCCCGAGGGGAGCACAACCCACCGGGGCGCGCCTGGGGGCCCAGGCGGGTTGTGCCCACCTTGGTGGCCTCCCGCACCCCCTCTTTGCCCTATAAATTGCCAAATATTCCAAAACCCTCAGGGGTAGCCCTAGATTAGAAGTTCCGCCACCGCAAGGCCTCTGTATCCACGAGATCTAATCTAGACCCCGTTTTGGCACCCTACCGGAGGGGGAGATCATCACTGGTGGCCATCTTCATCATCCCGGCAGCCACCACGATGAGGAGGGAGTAGTCCACCCTCGGGGCCGAGGGTTTGTACCAGTAGCTATGCGTTTAATCTCTCTCTCTCTCTCTCTCTCATGTTCTTGAGATGTCACGATCTTCATGTATAGTGGGCTTTGTTAATATAGTCAGATCATATGGTGTTTTCCCCTCTCTATTTTGTGATGAATTGAGTTTTCCCTTTGAGATTTCGTTTTATTGGATTGAATACTTTTATGGATTTGAGAGCACTTGATATATGTCTTGCAAATGAATACTCGTGGTGACAATGGGGTATCATATTGATTCACTTGATATATGTTTTGGCACTCAACTCGCGGATTCCCGAGGTGACATTAGGGTAATCTATGCATAGGGGTTGATGCACGTTCTTGTCTTTGTTTCTCTGGTAGAAATCTTGGGGCACTCCTTGAGGTTCTTTGAGTTGGATTGAGTATTATGAATCTGAATTAGCTTTGGTGTTATTTTAGTATGAACTTTAGGATAGATCAAACAGAAAGAATAGCGTTGTGTTATTTTAGTACGAACTCTTGAATAGATCGAACGGAAAGAATAGCTTTGAGGTGGTTTCGTACCCTACAAACAATTTCGTCTTATGTTCTCCGCTAGATAGGAACTTTGGAGTGATTCTTCATCGCACCTTGAGGGATGGTTATATGAACCAATTATATTAGCACTGTTGAGAGATTGCACTAGCGAAAGTACGAACCCTAGGTCTAATTTTCAAGCATTGCAATACCATTTGTGTTCACTTTTGTTACTGGCTACATTGTTGTTTTTATTGTTCTTATTACAAAAATCAATATCTACTATCATTACTACACTTTTATCACCATCTCTTCGCCAAACTAGTGCACCTATACAAATTCCCATTGTATTTGGTGTGCTGGGGACACAAGAGACTTTTAATTATTTGGTTGCAGGGTTGTTTGAGAGAGACCATCTTCATCATACGTCTCCCACGGTAAACCTTAGGTCATGCACTTGAGGGAAAATTGCTAATGTCCTACAAAACTCTGCGCTTGGAGGCCCAACACGTTTCTACAAGAATAAGTTGCGTAGTAGACATCAAGCTCTTTTCTGGCGCGGTTGCTGGGGAGGTGAGTGCTTGAAGGTATATCTTTAGATCTTACAATTGAATCATTTAGTTTCTTCTTTTATCACTAGTTTGGTTTATAAAAGGAAACTACATAAAAATGGAATTGAGGTTGTATCATATTATTGATCATCTTTATAATATCTTTCTTGAAAATGATGGATCGGAAAAGCTCAACTGTTTGAAGAAGAAGTCAATAAAATGTTTGGCACAAAATATTTGAATGATGAGAATGATTGCAATGTTGTTAGTATGAATTCTTTGAATATCCAAAATGCTAATAATGATTGCACAAGTCATGACAAAAATGTTTCTTATAAGCATGTCAATTTTTGTGGAGTGCATAAAGTTTGTGAAGACGTGCCTTATAGGGAAGATAGATTTTGTAAGAAGCATAAACATGATAGCACCAATTCTTTGCTCAAGGAGATAGATGAATTTGCTACAACATTATGTTCTCTTTGTCCTATTACTTGTGATCTTTGCAATAAAGTTGGTCACCTTAATTTCCAATGCATGCTTTTCATGACCAAATCATGTCCAAATATTGCAATAAGTTGATCACCCTTGAACTTTATAATGAACTTTGTCTATTTTTGGGGAGTGTAGAATTGACAGATAAAAATAGTTGGTTTGAAGTATTCATTCTCACGGACGACATTGAAAGTAAACTAAAGAATATCTATATGTTTTGCATGGTAAATTGCAATGAGAATGCTTATATTGCCAACTATAGAAAGATGGGAAAATCAATAGAATATAAAACGAATACTAATGAAAGGGTAAAGATTTCCACTTTCCCTGCTATTGTCTCTTATGATGAAATAGGTAACGAGGAGGAGCTCCCTATTCAACCAATCTCATCAATAAGAAGCTTGAAAAGATTAATTAAACCCACACATGATGTGGTGAAGAAGAAGAAAAGAATAAAGAATAGAGGTAAAAAGGCACCTCTCCCAAATAATGTTGCTCCTATTATTGTTGTGCCTCATGAAAATGAGTCAAAAATAATTGTGGAAGATGATGCACTTGATGATGATATTGCTTCTATGTCTTATGGCACAATGTCCGAGAGTACCATTGATGATGATTTTGTTATGCCTATTGCTTGTTGTGATGATTATGATTGGGAAGATAATGATACTTCTTATAATCTTTGAAATCGTTTTGGCACCAACTTGGGAAATTATGATGATAGCAATTGTTATACCGTTGGTGCTATTCATACTATTAATGATGAGAGTGATTATGCTTATAATATGCCAAGCCACAAGCTTGGGATGCTATGTTTGATGAGAATGTCATGTTTGGGAATTTATTTGCTACGATTAATGTTTGTCCCAAGCTTGGGGATGATGTGCTTAATGAACATGATCTTTTTAGTCCCCCTACTTCGAATGGTCAAATTTGCTATGATGATTGCATGCCTCCTATCTATGATGAGAACAAAGTTGCTACTTATGATGATTATTGTGATGATACTTATGTTATAAAAAGTAGTGATAATTATTGTCATAATTTTGAATATCCTTGTACCGGACATTACTCTTTTAATGTGAAAGCAATTTCTAGTATTCGTGTTTCATATGATACTCCCACTACTGTGAATGCGAATAAAATGGCTTATATGGAGAGTAATAAATTTTCTATGCTTTTGAATCATGAAAAGAATGCTTTATGTGATGGTTATATTGATGAATCTATTCATGATGCTACTAAAAGTTATTATGAGAGAGGAACTTGTGATTCATGATGCTCTCTTTATGTTTCAATTCTTATCTTTTATGCGAGCATCATTGAAATCATCATGCCTAGCTAAAAGGCATTAAAGAAAAGTGCTTGTTGGGAGACAACCCAACACTTTTACCTACTGTTTTTGTGTGTTCACATGATTATGATACTGTAGTAATCATGTTTTATTGCTTTTGTTTCAATAAAGTACCAAGTAAAGCCATTGGGATAGCGTGGATGATAGTTGACTTGATTCTGGCCAAAAATAGAAACTTTTGCACTCAGTCCAGGAATTTTGAAAATTCACTGGAACGTGCTTTTGATCTGAATTTTTTACAAGTGATATATATACAAATTCCGTGCATTTTCCTAATTTTTCAGAATTTTTGGAGTAGCAGAAGTATGGTGTCACATCCCTAGCTTCTGGCAATGCACTAGTACTAGTCTTTGGTGATGCATCATGTTTACTTTTACAGAAAGTTGAAATGGGGATTGACTAAGCCCTAGCACCAAATGAATTCAACTAGGGTCAAAATAAAACCTTTTTCATTGAACTCAAAATGTCCTCTAAAAATGTTCAACATTTTTGGTTTGAGGTGGAAGCATCTACCAAAAATGGTTTATATTTTTGCAGGACATATTTGGTCACTGAATTAAATCATATAGTATTTTCATTTGGGCATTTAAATGCTATTAAATATTTCAAATGCTCAAATAATCATAAACTAAAATGTTTACTGTTGGATATATTCTAAACAGTAGCCATGATTAGTTTCATGATTTTTGAAAGTGTCTGAGTATTTTTAATAAAGCCCTAAATTTACAGAATAATAGAAAACTGAGATAATTAGAAAAAGAGAGAGAGAGAGAAAGACCCGTACCTGGGCCACTTACCTGTAGCCGGCCCAGCTTCTGCGCGGCCCGTTACTGTGTAGCCCAGCTGCCAGTCATCTTCCTCCCCCTCGCCCCGAAGCAGCTGCGTGCTGAACGCACGCGCGCCGACGCCGGCCACCTCCTGCTTCGCCGTGGCAGCCTCCCCGACTTCCTTGCGACGCCACGGAGACGTTCCCGACCCCCTCTCACTTCTCCCTCGCTCTCTGGACCTCCCTCCCCCTCGCTCCTCTGTTTCCCCTCCCGCGACCGAGCGGAGCTCGCCATCATCGTCGCCGTACCCATGGCCACCGGCCACCCCTAGCCTCGCCGATGCACCCAGGAGCTCCGCCTCGACCCCCTCTTCCTCCCCACCGATCCACAGCCCTCCGGAAGCCCTGCATCGCTGCCATCGCCGTCGTCTTCTACCTCGGAACCGCCGGCCATCTTCGTCAAATTCGCCGGCTCCGGACCGTCCCCGAGCTCCCCGAGGCCACCGATGCAACCCCTGTGAGCCCCTCTTCCTCTTCCCCCTTCCCTCAAGCTCGCACTCATCCCCTAGCCTCTTCCTCCACCGCGGCCGAGAGTTTCTCGCCGCCGGCCATGGCGTGGCCGTGGCCACAGCCACCCCAGCTCATATCCGAGCCCACTGACGTGTTCACCGCGATCTCAGGAGTCCGTAGCACGCCCCAGCTCCTCCTGCCGTGCTCCCTAACCCCGACCCCGAGCTCGCCCGACCTCCGGCCGCCGCTGAGGTCGACGCCGTGCTCAACTCCGGCCACCTCGCGGCCTCCCGTCCGTTCCTTTGGATGCGTAGGAGCAAGAGCTTCTCCCCAGTGCCCTCAGCGCGCCCAACCACCGCTCATAGCGCCAAACCCGCCACCACCCGAACTCCGGCCGCCGCCGTCGTCATGATTGCCGTCGCCTCCGGCCACCCTAGCTTCTTTCGATGGCCCTGTTAGATGCGCGCGAGCCTGGGCATCCCGTAGAGCCCCTCCGCCGCTCTTTTGGTCATCGGAGGGCGAATCCCGACGCTCTCCGCTGTCCCTGGCCTCGCCGGCGACGAGCCTCGGGTCAACTCCGGCGAGTTTGACCCGGGTTTGACCCCCTCTCTCTCACTGACCTGCGGGCCCCGCCCGGCTAATTAGGTTAGGTTAGTTTAACTAAGCTAGGTTAGTTTAATTAGACGCTGACACTCGGGACCCACCGGTCAGGGGTTGACTGGACTGTGCCACGTTGACCTGCTGACGTCATCATGACCTCAGGCTGACGCAATAAGTGTTTTCTGGATTTATTTTATTTCAGAAAATTCCAGAAAATGCCTAAAACTTCTAAAAATCATAGAAAATTAACCGTAACTCCAAATTAAATAAATTATATATGAAAAATTATCAGAAAAATTCAAGGAATCCATCTGTACCACTTTCATGCATGTTAGAACAACTTATAGCTGCTGTCTAGCACAAATCAATTAAATGGCATTTGAATAATCACATATGGAGTTTGAATTTGAATCTTGTATTCAAACCAACTTCATTTAATCTGTTGCTAGTTGCATTAGCCCAAAACACATTCATTTTGCCATGTCATGATCATGCATCATATTGTGCATTGCATTGATTGTGTTCCTTTCTGTGTTGCCGGTATTTGTTCCCTCTCGATAGACGCGATACCGATGATGTGATCGTTGACACTGATGAAGACCCAATGTTATCTTCAGAAGTGCCAGGCAAGCAAAACCCCCTTGTTCATTCCGATACAATCCCACTCTCTCGCTCCTGCTCTCTTTTACTGCATTAGGACAACACCGATTCAACTGTTACATGCTGCGGTAGTTGAACCCCTTTATCCTCTGCATGACCTGTCATTGCCACGGTAAATAGATGAAACCCACTAGCATGAGTAGGAGTTGTTTGAGCCCTGTTGTGCCTACTCATTCATGCTTGCTTGTCATGCCTGCTACTGCTTAGAGTTGAGTCAGGTCTGATTCATCGGGGATGAATCAGAGGCGTGTGAACATGTCCTACTGTGTGTGAGCTAAGTGTGTGAACATGTTTTGGTAAAGGTAGCGGTGAGAGGCCATGTAGGAGTACATGGTGGGTTGTCTCATTGCAGCCGTCCTCAGGAACTGAGTTCTGTGTTTGTGATCCATGATTCAGCTACTACCATACATTGGGCCCTGAAATATGACCCCGCTCGACTTCTTATTCACCCTAGTCCTCTGTCCAGGAGTTGCAAGTAGTTTCTGGTGTTTGTAGTATGCTGGAGGCCGTGGACAGCGTTGACCGTAGGGGTGGGCTGTGATGCGGTAGGCACGTGGCCGGGTATACCGGGCGCCCGTTTGGTGTCACGGAACCCTGTTCACATCGTTTGGGGCTGTGAGCGAAACTCCGGCCGGATCTCCTCATGGATGGAACCCGAATAGGCGATAAACCTGGACTAGAGACTTGAGTGTTTAGGTAGGTCGTGGTCTACACCCACGTCGGCTTTCGCTTGAAGTCTGCCGAGCACATGTCGTGTGCAGACGCTAAGTGGTGGAAACATGTATGAAGAAGTACACCCCTGCAGGGTTAACATCATCTATTCGAATAGCCGTGTCCGCGGTAAAGGACTTCTGGGTTGCTTATATCAGCTCATAGACAAGTGAAAGTGGATACTCTAAAATACGCAAGATAAGCGTGAGTGCTATGGATGGCGCTCTCGTAGGGAGACGGGAGCGGATCCATAGTGGTGTATTGATATGGGGAATATGAGGACTCGTGTGCGCCACCTCAAAAGAGTTACATTGCAGTCGTAGTTCAGGATAGCCACCGAGTCAAAGCTGGCTTGCTGCAGTTAAACCCCACCATCCCTTTGTTGATAATGATGCATATGTAGTTAGTTCTGATGTAAGTCTTGCTGGGTACATTTGTACTCACGTTTGCCTATTTTATGTTTTTGCAGAGAGACTTCGGTCTCACTAGTAGTTTCGCGTGGACTTCGACGTTTAGCTTGTTACCTCAGCTACGATCTTGTGCCCTCGGCAGGATCTGATAGATAGTCAGGCTTCTCAGCCTTTTTCATTTATAGATGTCTGTACTCAGACATGATAGCTTCCGCTTGTGCTTTGACTTGTATGCTCTGAATGTTGGGTCGTGAGACCCCTGTTGGTAATATCTCGCTCCTCGGAGCCTATTGAATAAATTACTTGAGTCGTAGAGTCATGTTGTGATGCCATGTTGTAGTTGCACATATCGAGCATATTGTGTGTATGTTATTTAAATGCTTGGTATGTGTGGGATCTGACCATCTAGTTGTTTATCTTTAGTAGCCTCTCTTACGGGGAAATGTCTCCTAGTGTTTCCACCGAGCCATGGTAGCTTGCTACTGCTCCGGAACACTTAGGCTGGCCGGCATGTGTCCTTCTTCGTTCCTGTGTCTGTCCCTTCGGGGAAATGTCACGCGATGAATACCGGAGTCCTGTTAGCCCGCTACAGCCCGGTTCACCGGAGTCTTGCTAGCCCAGTGCTACAGCCTGGTTTCACTCGCTGATGACCAACACGTTCGATGCTGGGTCATGGATGCCTGTCCCTGTAAGTCTGTGCCACTTTGGGTTTACGACTAGCCATGTCAGCCCGGGCTCCTTATCATATGGATGCTAGCGACACTGTCATATACGTGTGCCAAAAGGCGCAAACGGTCCCGGGTTAAGGTAAGGCGACACCCGTGGGAATACCGTGCGTGAGGCCGCAAAGTGATATGAGGTGTTACATGCTAGATCGATGTGGCATTGAGTCGGGGTCCTGACAGCGTTGGTATCAGAGCTTGACTGCCTGTAGGATTACCAAGCCAAACTGGTCGAAGTTGAGTCTAGAAATTCTTTAGTTATATAAGGGAATTGATTGTGGGATGGAATGTAAGGCTCTTTTTACTCCTTATACCTCATGCCCTTCTGATCTGAGTCATCTTATCTTTCCTACAGGGTTAAGAACTAGGCTTTCTCTTCTTTCTATCAGGATCACGTATTACTAGTCCGTAGACTTATAAGATTGTTGGATTTAAGTCTCAGTTCAGTTCCTACTACCTCCGTATGTTAATTGTTGATCTCGGAACCTTGATATTGTTCTTCTGAGTGGTTATGCCACCATTTTGTGAATGTCTCAAATCTTTTCTGAGCATTTACAGCCGTTATGCTGTCCGAGTCATCCCAGGTTTCTAAGTAGTCTGATGCATTTGCAAATTCCTTCCTCCCGCTTCGATGTTCCTTTGGGCCAGATTAACCACACTAATCGGTGTGTTGAGGTAATTATTACCTCGACATATATGTTGGAATTATTATTACGACCCTAGGTGTCTTAGGGGATCATCTAGTAATTTAGCTATGATTTGTGTTCCCAGTGTGATGATTCTGGCCATCATTCTCGAAAGCATCCCGTGATGCTACTTAGTAATAGGTATTCTGTTCCTGGGTTCTTGAACCCGAGATTCACTCTTCCTACTTCATGTTGATAGTAATTGCTAGTGCCTTTAGGATATTAGTAACCTTTACGATAGTCCTTGAAGTCCGTGGTATCTTCTTCTTCCAAATACCATGAACTACTTATGTCAGAAGTTCCTCGTTGAACTGAACGATCACAGCCAGAGTGCTCTTGATGAGTTCTCCATTATATGTTATGGCTCTGCCAGTTCTACTTTTCTGCATGGGTTATCCGGAAGAATTATGTTGAACTTGGATCGACATACTAATCTATGCATCCACAACTCAGAAAGTTATATGTTCCTTTGAGTTGTCCCTCTTTACTTGTCTACTGACCCTCGTCTATCAATTGATAGTCAAGAGTATGTGTGCATTCGTTTATCGATGCCTATTACTCTTGTGGTCCGTCAAACCATTCTATCGCGGAATGACTAGGAGAGACAAACTCCAGTACCTCTTCCATATCTAGGATTGGGTCAAAGCAATTGTGCTCCGCAGATCAAAATGCCAGCCCGGCTTTTGATTCTGTTCTACCCTGAAGTATTACCGTCTTTATGTCAGGATTTTCATGAGAATTGCACCGGCTCTTGTGAATTCTTGATGTAGTGATACTTCTCGCCATTATTATTCATCCCTCGGTTCCGTGTTGTCGCAACCGGAATGCCGACAAGTGAATCGTGATGTGTGAATTCAATACTCCTAGCAACCTTGTTGCTTGGTAGTTAATGGGCAATAATTTCATTCTTAGCATGCTGGTTTTGAATCATCATTCTAAGATTGATCGTGCTACCTAGTCCATTCTCCTGGTTCACTCCTCGATCGATGAGTTAGGATTATTTCAAATCCTTGCTCTATTGATCATATCGTCTTGCCCTGAAAAGCAAGATTGTTCTCGAGCTTAGCAACATATCGGTGGTTCGTGATTTTCTGAATATCTTCTCAGAAGTATTACCAGGTTGTCACCTGACCGCTATGTTGAGTTCGTGATCAAGTTGGTTTATTCCTGTAAACCACCCCTTCTCCAAGAATCTGTGTTGGATATCCCTGAGCTAGTTGGATAAGCCAAACAACAACTTGGAGAGTTGGAAGATAAAAGCTTGTCCGACTTAGTTCATGTTAAGGGATATCTTTTGTGTGTGTGTGTATGTGTTGAAGAAAGATGATATCTTCATCAATTGGTCCTCGTGAACAATTGTTGGATCTATTATCTTACCCAAACCTTTGATTGAGTATGGGCTATCATCCAATCAGACCAGAACCAACGATATTCGTAATGTTGCCTTACTCGTGGTTGATCCCTCGAGCATACACCATTATATCTTTTGGGTCTGACCAATGCTATCACCGTGTTCACTTAACTATGGAATTCCTTTTAAAAGGAAATCCAGATGAATTGTTGTTGTGCCCATTGACAACATCCTTGTCTTCTTCATAATTTTGCTGAACATTAAGCTAGTGTTGGAAACTTTTGAAAGCATTTGTTCATGCTAGCTCATGAAGCATATGTTCGGATGTAAGAAGTGACTTCCTCTAGTTCATGTGCATTTGATGCAAGTTGCCGCCGTGGACTCGAGAAAGTCAATGTTGCTTCCTCTGGAATCATCGCAAGTCAGTCATGCACACGTGCGAAGTATTCTGTGGTCTGGAGACTTGCAACCTTCATTCCATATGTGTATCCTAGCACACCAAGCCACTGACTGATTTGTTCAAGGAGAAGGAGTTTCTTCATAAGAACTAATCCGGACTTATGAAAGAACTTCGATACCCTCGTTGATGGTTCCCCCTCCTGAACTCGGTAGTGTTTTATTATAAGACTACTATGTGGTCATGCTTGTCTGGAACAATGTGTTCACATGTTTGTAGCAGCACCAGCTCATGTTTTGGAGCTCGCTATCGTAGTCCATTTCCCGAGAATCCCACAATGTCATCTCGTTGATTTGTGTTGCAAACTTTCATTTTTCTTCCTAGACTCGATGAGTCTGGAATATCCTGACACCAACCAGATCTGAATCTCAGGCAGATATGATGGGTTGGAACCTTTCCCAAGAACTATAATATCGGTCCCGCGAAAACCGGTAAAGTGGATGTCGTGGCCAGCACCATCCAGCCGAAAGACCTATTATTGTAGTATCTTGATTGAAGAAGTTGGCCACCTCCCCATAAGGATTTTGTAGGATTTACCTCCGTAACTGTTCCTTATGGATTCTATTGCTCCCGAAGTTCGACCTTTACTTGATGTTCTAGTTATCAAACCATATCTATGAATGGGTTACACTAGCACGTCAAGGAGAACATTAGAAGCGGAGTGCTAAATGTCTCTCGGTCGATCATCCAGATTTTATTTCCTTGGCCTCGCTAAGATGAAATCTGAGAAGTGTTATCTTCCTTTGCATCTGCATCCTCCATCACCATTCATCATGGTAGTAAGTTGTGTTACCGGACCCTTGACACGGATGTTGATAAAACCTTGATGATTGTGGAAATGCTCAAGTTCTTGAGAACACGCACAAGCGCTACGTGTTATCATCGGCACTAACCGGGATTGCTCCTAGTCTCTTCGGTTATGCTATAACCACTCCAACAGTGAATTCACTCTTTATTGTTGGGTTCTTCCCCAGTTACCAGAATCATTCCCATCATTTGCATTTTGTTCCCAGCCTGCACCGCCAATGTGCCATTCTACCATGGGTCTCTTCCATTTCCGGTGATAAGGAAATTCATCCATTACGTTGTCTTCAACAAGGTAATCCACATCATCCAAGTCCGAGTATGCCATTCTACCGACCCCCGCCAATCGATTGCTGTGATTTGCCTTAGGCTGATATAGAGAGTCTCAATGATCTCTATATCAAAGGTAATTCTTTTTGCCACTTAAGATAATAATCTACGAATCACCCTCCTCCAGGATGTTTCGTCGTGGTATCATGGCAACTCAACTCCTCGCTACGTTGACAATCGTTTACCACCTTCTTAGGTGTGGAATTTTTGTCTACCTAGTGAACCTCGTCACCTGCTCCACTCCATCCCTCTAGAGGTATGCTTCGTCTCTCAGCTCGAGAGATGTTGCTATGTCACATTCCGGGAGTTAATCCTGAGTTGTTCGACCTTCGAGAAGACCGATCCTTCTAGAGTTTTCCTTTCCTCTTCTTGTCATGATTAGCAGGATTTCTCAGAGCAAGACGACAAGACAAAGATGGTGTTCAAATCAACATTCATTTGAAGTACAACCTGGATCGTGAAGATTATACTAGTCTGCGTTACCCCTCACCTTACCCTATGCTTGAATCTCGAGACGAGATTCTTGTTTAGTGGGGGTGAGTTGTCACATCCCTAGCTTCTGGCAATGCACTAGTACTAGTCTTTGGTGATGCATCATGTTTACTTTTACAGAAAGTTGAAATGGGGATTGACTAAGCCCTAGCACCAAATGAATTCAACTAGGGTCAAAATAAAACCTTTTTCATTGAACTCAAAATGTCCTCTAAAAACGTTCAACATTTCTGGTTTGAGGTGGAAGCATATACCAAAAATGGTTTATATTTTTGCAGGACATATTTGGTCACTGAATTAAATCATATAGTATTTTCATTTGGGCATTTAAATGCTATTAAATATTTCAAATGCTCAAATAATCATAAACTAAAATGTTTACTGTTGGATATATTCTAAACAGTAGCCATGATTAGTTTCATGATTTTTGAAAGTGTCTGAGTATTTTTAATAAAGCCCTAAATTTACAGAATAATAGAAAACTGAGATAATTAGAAAAAGAGAGAGAGAGAAAGACCCGTACCTGGGCCACTTACCTGTAGCCGGCCCAGCTTCTGCGCGGCCCGTTACTATGCAGCCCAGCTGCCAGTCATCTTCCTCCCCCTCGCCCCGAAGCAGCTGCGTGCTGAACGCACGCGCGCCGACGCCGGCCACCTCCTGCTTCGCCGTGGCAGCCTCCCCGACTTCCTCGCGACGCCACGGAGACGTTCTCGACCCCCTCTCACTTCTCCCTCGCTCTCTGGACCTCCCTCCCCCTCGCTCCTCTGTTTCCCCTCCCGCGACCGAGCGGAGCTCGCCGTCATCGTCGCCGTACCCATGGCCACCGGCCACCCCTAGCCTCGCCGATGCACCCAGGAGCTCCGCCTCGACCCCCTCTTCCTCCCCACCGATCCACAGCCCTCCGGAAGCCCTGCATCGCCGCCATCGCCGTCGTCTTCTACCTCGGAACCGCCAGCCATCTTCGTCAAATTCGCCAGCTCCGAACCGTCCCCGAGCTCCCCGAGGCCACCGATGCAACCCCTGTGAGCCCCTCTTCCTCTTCCCCCTTCCCTCAAGCTCGCACTCATCCCCTAGCCTCTTCCTCCACCGCGGCCGAGAGTTTCTCGCCGCCGGCCATGGCGTGGCCGTGGCCACAGCCACCCCAGCTCGTATCCGAGCCCACTGACGTGTTCACCGCGATCTCAGGAGTCCGTAGCACGCCCCAGCTCCTCCTGCCGTGCTCCCTAACCCCGACCCCGAGCTCGCTCGAGCTCCGGCCGCCGCTGAGGTCGACGCCGTGCTCAACTCCGGCCACCTCGCGGCCTCCCGTCCGTTCCTTTGGATGCGTAGGAGCAAGAGCTTCTCCCCAGTGCCCTCAGCGCGCCAAACCACCGCTCGTAGCGCCAAACCCGCCACCACCCGAACTCCGGCCGCCGCCGTCGTCATGATTGCCGTCGCCTCCGGCCACCCTAGCTTCTTCTGATGGCCCTGTTAGATGCGCGCGAGCCTGGGCATCCCGTAGAGCCCCTCCGCCGCTCTTTTGGTCATCGGAGGGCGAATCCCGACGCTCTCCGCCGTCCCTGGCCTCGCCGGCGACGAGCCTCGGGTCAACTCCGGCGAGTTTGACCCGGGTTTGACCCCCTCTCTCTCACTGACCTGCGGGCCCCGCCCGGCTAATTAGGTTATGTTAGTTTAACTAAGCTAGGTTAGTTTAATTAGACGCTGACACTCGGGACCCACCGGTCAGGGGTTGACCGGACTGTGCCACGTTGACCTGCTGACGTCATGATGACCTCAGGCTGACGCAATAAGTGTTTTCTGGATTTATTTTATTTCAGAAAATTCCAGAAAATGCCTAAAACTTCTAAAAATCATAGAAAATTAACCGTAACTCCAAATTAAATAAATTATATATGAAAAATTATCAGAAAAATTCAAGGAATCCATCTGTACCACTTTCATGCATGTTAGAACAACTTATAGCTGCTGTTTAGCACAAATCAATTAAATGGCATTTGAATAATCACATATGGAGTTTGAATTTGAATCTTGTATTCAAACCAACTTCATTTAATCTGTTGCTAGTTGCATTAGCCCAAAACACATTAATTTTGCCATGTCATGATCATGCATCATATTGTGCATTGCATTGATTGTGTTCCTTTCTGTGTTGCCGGTATTTGTTCCCTCTCGATAGACGCGATACCGATGATGTGACCGTTGACACTGATGAAGACCCAATGTTATCTTCAGAAGTGCCAGGCAAGCAAAACCCCCTTGTTCATTCCGATACAATCCCACTCTCTCGCTCCTGCTCTCTTTTACTGCATTAGGACAACACCGATTCAACTGTTACATGCTGCGGTAGTTGAACCCCTTTATCCTCTGCATGACCTGTCATTGCCACAGTAAATAGATGAAACCCACTAGCATGAGTAGGAGTTGTTTGAGCCCTGTTGTGCCTACTCATTCATGCTTGCTTGTCATGCCTGCTACTGCTTAGAGTTGAGTCAGGTCTGATTCATCGGGGATGAATCAGAGGCGTGTGAACATGTCCTACTGTGTGTGAGCTAAGTGTGTGAACATGTTTTGGTAAAGGTAGCGGTGAGAGGCCATGTAGGAGTACATGGTGGGTTGTCTCATTGCAGCCGTCCTCAGGAACTGAGTTCTGTGTTTGTGATCCATGATTCAGCTACTACCATACATTGGGCCCTGAAATATGACCCCGCTCGACTTCTTATTCACCCTAGTCCTCTGTCCAGGAGTTGCAAGTAGTTTCTGGTGTTTGTAGTATGCTGGAGGCCGTGGACAGCGCTGACCGTAGGGGTGGGCTGTGATGCGGTAGGCACGTGGCCGGGTATACCGGGCGCCCGTTTGGTGTCACGGAACCCTGTTCACATCGTTTGGGGCTGTGAGCGAAACTCCGGCCGGATCTCCTCATGGATGGAACCCGAATAGGCGATAAACCTGGACTAGAGACTTGAGTGTTTAGGTAGGTCGTGGTCTACACCCACGTCGGCTTTCGCTTGAAGTCTGCCGAGCACATGTCGTGTGCAGACGCTAAGTGGTGGAAACATGTATGAAGAAGTACACCCCTGCAGGGTTAACATCATCTATTCGAATAGCCGTCTCCGCGGTAAAGGACTTCTGGGTTGCTTATATCAGTTCATAGACAAGTGAAAGTGGATACTCTAAAATACGCAAGATAAGCGTGAGTGCTATGGATGGCGCTCTCGTAGGGAGACGGGAGCGGATCCATAGTGGTGTATTGATATGGGGAATATGAGGACTCGTGTGCGCCACCTCAAAAGAGTTACATTGCGGTCGTAGTTCAGGATAGCCACCGAGTCAAAGCTGGCTTGCTGCAGTTAAACCCCACCATCCCTTTGTTGATAATGATGCATATGTAGTTAGTTCTGATGTAAGTCTTGCTGGGTACATTTGTACTCACGTTTGCCTATTTTATGTTTTTGCAGAGAGACTTCGGTCTCACTAGTAGTTTCGCGTGGACTTCGACGTTTAGCTTGTTACCTCAGCTACGATCTTGTGCCCTCGGCAGGATCTGATAGATAGTCAGGCTTCTCAGCCTTTTTCATTTATAGATGTCTGTACTCAGACATGATAGCTTCCGCTTGTGCTTTGACTTGTATGCTCTGAATGTTGGGTCGTGAGACCCCTGTTGGTAATATCTCGCTCCTCGGAGCCTATTGAATAAATTACTTGAGTCGTAGAGTCATGTTGTGATGCCATGTTGTAGTTGCACATATCGAGCATATTGTGTGTATGTTATTGAAATGCTTGGTATGTGTGGGATCTGACCATCTAGTTGTTTATCTTTAGTAGCCTCTCTTACGGGGAAATGTCTCCTAGTGTTTCCACCGAGCCATGGTAGCTTGCTACTGCTCCGGAACACTTAGGCTGGCCGGCATGTGTCCTTCTTCGTTCCTGTGTCTGTCCCTTCGGGGAAATGTCACGCGATGAATACCGGAGTCCTGTTAGCCCACTACAGCCCGGTTCACTGGAGTCCTGCTAGCCCAGTGCTACAGCCTGGTTTCACTCGCTGATGACCGACACATTCGATGCTGGGTCATGGATGCCTGTCCCTGTAAGTCTGTGCCACTTTGGGTTTACGACTAGCCATGTCAGCCCGGGCTCCTTATCATATGGATGCTAGCGACACTGTCATATACGTGTGCCAAAAGGCGCAAACGGTCCCGGGTTAAGGTAAGGCGACACCCGTGGGAATACCGTGCGTGAGGCCGCAAAGTGATATGAGGTGTTACATGCTAGATCGATGTGGCATTGAGTCGGGGTCCTGACATATGGTTGGAGTACAGATTACTTCAGAATGTTCTGTTTTTGACAGATTCTATTTTCAATGCATAGTTTGCTTGTTTTCTATTTTCTATGGCTTATATTGCTCAATATAAATTGTGGTAATGATATGCTACAGTAAAAATTGTGTGGAAACAATTATGAATCTTGTCTTCGACAGTACCAAAGTGAAATGGTTTGCTTTTTATCATACTAACCTATCTCATGAAGTTTTGTTAAGTTTTGTGTGATTGAAGTTTTCAAGTTTTGGGTGAGATATCAATATGAGGAGAATAAGGAGTGACAAGACCCTAATATTGGAGATTCCCAAGGCAGCCCAAGTTAATATCCAAGGAATATCCAAGCAACTAAACTTGGGGATGCCCCGGAAGGCATCCCCTCTTTCGTCTCCAACATTATCGGTAACCTCACTTGGAGCTATACTTTCACACGTCACATGATATGAGTTTTTCTTGGAGTGTCATTTTATTTTGCTAGGATTTGCTTGCTGTTATTTATAATAATGTTTTGTATCCTTTTCTTCAATAAAAGTGTCAAGTATAGCCTTTGTCATGCTTATTTTGCAAGTTTGCTTGTTGCTGTTTGAAAACAGAAAGTTTATCGGTCTTGCAAAATTCCCCAGAAAATTTAGAATGTGATAAATGTTGAAAGTTTTTGCACAATAAGATCTGATAAATTTTCTATGGTGTGTTAAAATTTCAGAATTTTTTAAGTTGAATAAATATGATGAATCTTGCATTCTTTATAGACTGTATTGTTTTGGCAGATTGCTGTTATGGTTGCATTGTTTGCATATGTTTGCTTGTTTAATGATTCTATTTAAGGATATGAGTATTAAATATGCAGAGGCATTTAGTATGCAATGTCAAATAATATATTTTGTGATTTTCTACAGTAGATAATTATAAGGTTTTTGCATTGGTTTATACTAACTTATCTCACGAGTTCTTGTTGAGTTTTGTGTGGATGAAATTGTTAAGATTTAGGGAAACCGTGATATAAAAGGAATTAAGGAGACACAAAAGCTCAAGCTTGGGGATGCCCAAGGCATCCCAAATTAACATTTCAAGAAGTCTCAAGCATCTAAGCTTGGGGATGCCCCGGTAGGCATCCCACCTTTCTTCTTCAATAATTATCAATTAGTATCGGTTGAGCCTAAGTTTTTGCTTCTTCACATGAGTTGTGCTATTCTTGGAATCCATTTACTTAACTACTCGTTTGATCTTCACTTATATCTTTTTGGAGTACCATGTCATCTTGTGCCTCACTTATATCCTATGAGTAAATTGTTGAATGAATTGAATATCATCAAGTTGAAATTATATGTTCATATCATGCCTAGTGGTAGCTTCACATTGGGTTTATAAAGTGAAATATTTTGAAGCTTGATAATCACAATATTGGGCATACAAGCAATTCCTGAATGATTAGTAGAAGGAAGAGAACTTTCACATGCAAATACACTATATTGGAAATATTTTGTGATTGTGAGCCCCCATCAAAATATTGTATGCCAAAATTGTTGACGTTGGGCAAGGAAGACAACGTAATGATTTATGTTTGTTCACATTCACATAGAAGTTATATTGTCATAGATCCTTCAACATGTGGTGCTTTCCCCCCATCTTTGCTAGCCAAAAACTTCGCATCAAGTAGAGATACTACTTGTGAATCCAAAAACTCTTAAAACCCAAATCTTATTTTCAAGAGTCCACCATACGTACCTAAGGATTGAGTAAGATCATTCAAGTAAGTTGTCATCGGTGCAATAAGGCAATAAAAATTGCTTCTAAAAGTGTTAGATCATTTAGTGTAAGAGAAAATTGAGCGTTGTACGAACTTGCGATGGTAAAGAACAAAAGCGACAGACTGCATAATAAAGGTTGCCATCACAAGGGGCAATATAATGTGACGTTCCTTCGCACTAAGGGGTTGAGCATACAAAAAAATAAGCGCATGGCAACCTCTTCTTCCCTCTGCGAAGGGCCTATCTTTTACTTTATGTATTTACTTTTATGCAAGAGTCAAAGTTTTTCTCTCTATTCCTTTTTATTTTTCTCCTTTGGCAAGCATCATGTGGTGAGGAAAGATCTAGGCACATATGTCCAGTTGAATATGGGTAGCATGAGTTATTATTGTTGACATCACCCTTGAGGTGAATATGTTGGGAGGCGAAATTATAAGCCCCTATCTTTCTATGTGTCCAGTTGAAACGTTTTGCTCATGTGTATGCGGTGAGTGTTAGCAATCATAGAAGACTATATGATGGTTGAGTATGTGGAGCTCTTACTTAGACTATGTTGAATAAGTTGAATTGGAATTGTTTGGTGACTAAGAATATAGGTTGTTGAGTTTCAAGAGCATTCATTGTTTGAACCTTAACATGTGAATTGGTTGCTACTGTAACATGATGAGTTTTATGAGAAAGAATTTCTATTATGATGCTAGGAAAAGTGATTGAAATTATCATTCATCAAACTTATGCACTTTTCTAGCATTCATACTTCATAAATTATTTCTTTTATCATTTACCTACTCAAGGACGAGTAGGAATTAAGCTTGGGGATGCTGATACGTCTCCAACGTATCTATAATTTATGAAGTACGCATGTCGTTATATTATCATTCTTGGATGTTTTACAATCATTTTATAGAAACTTTATATCATTTTTTGGGACTAACCTATTGACCAAGTGCCTAGTGCCAGTTGCTATTTTTTGCTTGTTTTTTACATCGCAGGAAATCAATACCAAACGGAGTCCAAACACCGTGAAACTTTTTGTGGATTTTTTATGGACCAGAAGACATCCATTGGGCCAGAGAAGCACCTGGGGGTGCCCCGAGGGGGGCACAACCCACCAGGGCACGCCTGAGGGCCCATGCATGCCCAAGTGGGTTGTGCCCAGGTGGGTTGTGCCCACCTCGGTGGCCTCCCGCACCCCCTCTTTGCCCTATAAATTGCCAAATATTCCAAAACCCTCAGGGGTAGCCCTAAGATCAGAAGTTCCGCTCCTGCAAGGCTGATAATCCGCAATTGCAAGGAATCATCGTAGCAATTTCCAAAGGTGGAAGTGATAAGTAAGGAGTGTCGAACCCACAAGGAGCTAAAGGTAAGATCAATATTCTCTCAAGTCCTAGCTGTCACTGATATGACTCTACGTACACTGAATGTTTACTTCCAACTAGATACGAGAAATAAAACTGCGTTGTGGGTATGAAGAGGATAACTTTGCATGATATCGAAGAGCTAAAATATAAAAGTAGTTGTTGTTATCATAAAGTTAGAATATATTACTAAATGGATCGGTGTGTGGAATTATCCTAGGCAATTGTTAACAAGACCGGTAGTTGTCATTGCAATTTCATATGAGGGAGATGCATAAGCTAACATACTTTCTCTTCTTGGATCATATGCACTTATGATTGGAACTCTAGCAAGCATCCGCAACTACTAAAGATCATTAAGGTAAAACCCAACCATAGCATTAAAGCATCAAGTCCCCTTTATCCCATATGCCACAACCCCCTTACTTAGGTTTATGCTTCTGTCACTCAAGAAACCCACTATAAGCGAATCATGAACCCATTGCAACACCCTACAACGGGAATCCCTCACGCTTGCGCAACACGGAGGACACAATAGGACAGCACCAAAATAAAAACATACAACTCGTACCAATCTAGATCATCAATCAACCCAAAGACAAAAGATATCTACTCAAAACATCATAGGATGGCAACACATCATTGGATCATAATATGTGGCATAAAGCACCATGTTCAAGTAGGGATTACAGCGGGGTGCGGGAGAGCAGACCACGTAAAAGAGATGAGGATGGCGATGATGATGGTGATGTTGATGACGACGATCACCGCGGCGATGATTCCCCTCCCGATGGCACTCCGGCACCACTGAGAGAGAGGAGGAGAGGTCCTCCCCCTTGTGCTTCCTCCTCCATGGCCTCCCCCTGGATGGGGAGAGGTTCTCCCTCTGGTCCTTGGCCTTCATGGCGATGATGGCCCCACCGGGTGTTGGGGAACGTAGTAATTTCAAAAAAAATCCTACGCACACGCAAGATCATGGTGATGCATAGCAACGAGAAGGGAGAGTGTTTCCACGTACCCTCGTAGACCGAAAGCGGAAGTGTTAGAACAACGTGTGTCGGTGTCAAAACCGGTGGATCTCGGGTAGGGGGTCCCGAACTGAGCGTCTAGGCGGATGGTAACAGGAGACAAGGGACACGATGTTTTTACCCAGGTTCGGGCCCTCTCGATGGAGGTAAAACCCTACTCCTGCTTGATTGATATTGATGATATGGGTAGTACAAGAGTGGATCTACCACGAGATCAAGGAGGCTAAACCCTAGAAGCTAGCCTATGGTATGATTGTTGTAATCGTTGTTGTCCTACGGACTAAAACCCTCCGGTTTATATAGACACCGGGGAGGGCTAGGGTTACACAGAGTCGGTTACAATGGTAGGAGATCTACATATCCCTATCGCCAAGCTTGCCTTCCACGCCAAGGAAAGTCCCATCCGGACACGGGACGAAGTCTTCAATCTTGTATCTTCATAGTCTTGGAGTCCGGCTGACGATGATAGTCCGGCTGTCCGGACACCCCCTAATCCAGGACTCCCTCAGTAGCCCCTGAACCAGGCTTCAATGACGATGAGTCCGGCGCGCATAATGTTCAGCATTGCAAGGCGGGTTCCTCCTCCGAATAATTCATAGAAGATTGTGAACACCAGGATAGTGTCCGGCTCTACAAAATAATTTCCACATTTCCCCGTAGAGAGAATATTATGCACACAAGTTCAATCTGCTGACGTATTTTGTAGCATGACGTCACGCCACTGCCAAGCCCTTACTTGAATCGTTTTTTATTATACCACCTCAGCGTGTTTAGCGAAGCGGTTTCCTTGGCATGTCTTGTCGAAGCAGAGCTCGTGTTCCCCTTATTCCGGGATTCTCATCAATACGGACGTGGGTAACCCAACCGCGCCCGTCGCCACGCCCTCTCTATCGAAGGCGAGTCCCGAACGGTCACGGAGACGGCTCTTGGTATTCTCCCTCTTTATAATAGGACCAAGGCTCATTTCTTTTCTTCAATCCTCCATCGAATCTTCTCCTTGCTCCAAGTTCCAACACCCAGAGCCCCAGATTCGAGTGCTTCGGACCTTCAACGATGTCCGGCTCCAACCTTCAGGGCCGGTGGATGCCCTCCTTCGTCACGGAGGAGGACGTGCTAAAGCTGCGAGAGGCCAAGTACCTGTCTTACGAGATTTTGCACAGGTTGCCTGCCGAAGGGCAGGCCATCCCCACCCCCGAGCCCGGCGAGTACGTCGTCTTTGTATCCCACCTCCGTCGGGGTTTAGGCTTGTGAGAGGGCTCATGTTCTACTATGGGTTGGAATTCCACGACTTGGCTCCGGAGTCCATCCTCCATATTTCTGCATTTATTGTCGTCTGTGAAGCCTTCCTCTGCGTCACCCCCCACTTCGGCCTGTGGCTGAAGACCTTCAATGTGGAGCCGAAGATGATCGAGGGGCGTCAAGCAGAGTGCGGCGGGGTGGCCGTAAACAGGAGGGCCGATGCCCCGTGGCCCGAGGGCTCCTTCCAAGAGGAGCTCGACTTATGGCAACAGGAGTGGTTCTATATCACTGCTCCGAAGGGCAGCAGGCAGAAGCCGCCGCCCGTATTCCGCTCGGGACCTCCACGACGGTTGAAGTCGTGGGTCAACCAAGGGCTCAACTGGGGACCGTCAAAGGACGCGCCCCTATTGCAGGGCTGGATTCGAGACCTCCAAGCGAGGGAGATCGATCTGGTTGTGGTGATGCAGGTTATGCTGATTAGGCTTCTCCTGCCCTGCAAACGCTGTCCTCTCCGGCTATGGGAGTTTAATCCGGAGTGTCGGTGTCAAAACCGGCGGATCTCGGGTAGGGGATCCCGAACTGTGCGTCTAGGCGGATGGTAATAGGAGACAAGGGACACGATGTTTTTACCCAGGTTCGGGCCCTCTCGATGGAGGTAAAACCCTACTCCTGCTTGATTGATATTGATGATATGGGTAGTACAAGAGTGGATCTACCACGAGATCAAGGAGGCTAAACCCTAGAAGCTAGCCTATGGTATGATTGTTGTAATGGTTGTTGTCCTACGGACTAAAAACCCTCCGGTTTATATAGACACCGGGGAGGGCTAGGGTTACACAGAGTCGGTTACACTGGTAGGAGATCTACATATCCGTATCGCCAAGCTTGCCTTCCACGCGAAGGAAAGTCCCATCCGGACACGGGACAAAGTCTTCAATCTTGTATCTTCATAGTCTTGGATTCCGGCTGACGATGATAGTCCGGTTGTCCGGACACCCCCTAATCCAGGACTCCCTCAGTAGCCCCTGAACCAGGCTTCAATGATGATGAGTCCGGCGCGCATAATGTTCGGCATTGCAAGGCGGGTTCCTCCTCCGAATAATTCATAGAAGATTGTGAACACCAGGATAGTGTCCGGCTCTGCAAAATAAATTCCACATTCCACCATAGAGAGAATAATATGTACACAGGATCAATCTGCTGACGTACTTCGTGGCATGACGTCAAGCCTTTACTCGAATTGTTTTTTATTATACCACCTCAGCGCATTTAGCGAAGCGGTTTCCTTGGCACGTCTTGTCGAAGCAGAGATTGTGTTCCCCTTATTCCGGGATTCCCATCAATACGGACGTGGGTAACCCAACCGCGCCATTGATGGTGGCGCTTGGGAGATAAGCGAGTTTTACCAGACCAGTGGGGACGCATAGTCTTCGTCCGCCTATATATAAGGGGATAAGGATCCACCTTTTTACCTATACCTTCTTCCTTCTTTGCTTATCCATCTCCGCGCACTCGAGCTCCAGCGCCCATGTCCGCGCATCTCGTCTCGACCTTCTCCAACCATGTCCGGAGCGGGAGGCAAATGGTTGGCCTCCTCCGTTACGGAGGAGCACATCGCAAAACTGCGCAGCGTCGAATACCTTTCCGACGACATCGCGCACCGGCTGACCGACAAGGGGCAGCTCATCCCCACCCCTAGGCCCCATGAGAGGGTCGTATTCCTTCCCCACTTCCTCTGTGGACTGGGCTTCCCGTTGCATCCCTTTGTCCGGGGGCTCATGTACTATTATGGCCTGGACTTCCATGATCTGGCGCCAAACTTCATCCTGAACATCTCGGCGTTTATCGTCGTGTGCGAGGCCTTCCTCTGCATCCAGCCCCACTTCGGCTTGTGGCTCAAGACCTTCAGCGTCAAGCCGAAGGTAGTGAAGGGCATCCAAGAGGAGTGCGGAGGCACCATGTTGGGCAAGATGCCCAACGTCATCTGGCTCAAAGGGGCCTTCGTGGAGTCCGTCAAGGGGTGGCAATCGGGGTGGTTCTACATCACCGAGCCGCGCGACCCAAAATGAGCGGTAGCCCCCGAGTTTAGATCTGGTATCCTGATGCAGCTCACCTCCTGGAAAGAGAAGGGCTTGCTATGGGGCAGTTCGGAGGAGCTGGCAGGACTCCAGTCCTGTCTCCAGACCTTGGTGAACAAGAAGCTTCGGCTTGTCAATGTGATCCAGGTCATGCTCGTCCGCCGGATTCTCCCCTGCCAACAGCGGGCTTTTAATTTGTTGGAGTTTGATCTGGCACAGCACCAGGCCTTGAGCGGGCTCTTCGACACGACATACGAAGCCTCCTGGAGGGTGCTGTTCAAGGGCGGAGAAGCCCCCGCATCCGCGACGGAAGACCGCGGATTCAGCACCAAGCGCCCGGCCGGCGAGGTAAGCTTTGTTATCCTCTATGGGACATTCATTTTCTTTCATAGTTTGACTCTATGTGGGATCTAAAAACTCCCAATGCCTTTGACAGGACTGGCAGAGGACGTCCGGACAGGTAGACTGTCCGGCTCCCCTTCCCGAAGACCCAGCGGACGCCCGCTTAACAGAGCTGCTAGTCCCGGCACTCTATGTGGTGCCGGAGAAGAAGGCCGAGAAGAAGGCCAAGAAGAAGGCCACGGGAACCCGAAGAAGTTCCCGGCGCCAGGTGGTATCGGATCCGTCGTCTGATGGCTCCGAGGCGGACTCCTCCCCCAAAGACGAGGAGGAGAAAGAGGACTCTCTCCTAGAGGAAGGAGAGAGGAAGAGGAAGGATTCCCCAACAGGGGAGGCCGAAGGGTCCAAGAGGGGAAGGACTATTCCCCCGGACAGCTCTGCCAACGCCAACGTTGGCGACAAAGAGTGGCCCTTAAGGGCCAGGCCTCCGGCGAGATCGTAAGTATCCGGATTTGTCTTTTGCGTCACATAGTGTCCTTCTAATGCCGCACACTGCCTGCAGTCCAGCCGATGATGATCTCCCCACTTCATCGAGCGGGTCGTTGGCTCCGTTGGATGTAGATTCCATCCCGACTGCCTCCACCCCTCGCGACGCTGAGGACGCCGAGGTGGGATCCCAGGAAGGGACCCATCAGGAGGAGGCTCCGGAGGCGCCACAAGGCAGCCTCCCGGACTTTGCGCCGGACTCCACGCCGGAACCCGCAGTGGCTCCGGAGTCCGGCAGGCGGCCCCTTCGCAAGAAGGGCAAGACCGTGACGCCGGCGGCCTCCGTCCAACCGGAGGCGCCGGACAACTTGTTGGAGGCTCTCAAAGGCACTTCCATCGAGGAAGAACACCGCACTATCATGAGTGCGGTGATTCAGAAGGTTCAGCTCGCCAAGAGCGGGCTGACCGAAGCCTGCAGTAGCCTTCTAACAGGCTTTGAGGTAAGAAGTTTAAAATATGTAATGTGATACCGCATAGACAGTAGCCCCTGATGCTCGGTTCGGTGTTCGGAAAGAAAAACCGGATTGAGGATCTAAAAAAAGATATACGCAGGAGTGCTAAGAATTATTTCAATATGGGTTTGCAGGCTGCGCTGCTGACCTCTGCCGCACTGACTACGGAGGTCGGTGCTTTAAAGCAGGACCTTGAGCGGTCCGAGCAAGAGCTCAGCCTTGCCAAGAAGCAGCTCGAGGATAAGGAAGGTGAGTAACACCACTTTAAAATTTGTACCTTACAGAAAAGGATTTTTGGTTGCAATGAAAATAACAAGGATAAGGTGGGTACTGCAGGGGCCACAAACGAGTTGGCTACCCTGAAGGAGGCCATGTCCGCGGCCGAACGCAATGCGGCCACAGAACGGACGGAGCGAGAGAAGTAGGAGGCGCGGGTGGCGGAGGTGCAGTAGGAGCTCCAGGCTCTCATGGAGAAGCATGAGAGTTTGGAGCGTGACTCGAAGACTCGAGAGTCTGAGCTTGCCTCGGCTCTTGAAAGTGCCAAAGCCGCTAAGGCCGAGGCCCATAAGGCCCTCCAGGAGATTGAGGCGGTGAAGAAGATAGCGACGGGTAAGGCATTTTTCATGCAAAGCAAGCATGTTAATGTAAACTACCTGACACTTACCCGAATTCGGAGCTCTCCAGGGGCGTTTGCAGATCTACCTTGCAGCGTGTCCGATGCCGCCGCATTCTACCGAGCCGAGGAGGGGGGCTCAACGGAGAAGGTCTTCTGGTCTCAGTACGCTGAGGCCGGCCATCCGGTGCCCCTTAGCGACCAGCTGAAGCAGCTGGTCGAGCTCCACAAGGTAGCCGAGTAGGCCATGAAGGGCCTCATAGTCCGGCTGTGGCCTGGAGAGGCCATGCCTGGGAGCTACTTCAGCCTCGTGCGGCGGCTGGTGGATGCGTGCCCCTGGGTGGAGGTCATCAAGCGCTCCGCCTGTATTGAAGGTGCTCGTCGGGCCCTTGCCCGCGCAAAGGTGCATTGGGGCAGGCTGGATGCGGAGAGGCTTATCACTGATGCGCCGCCAGCGGGCAAGGAGTATCATACGCCCGAGATGTACTATAAGACTGTCCTGAAGGGTGCCCGCAAGATTGCGGATGAGTGCCCCAGAGATGTAATTATTGAGTAAACTCGCAATGTGTTATCATGTGCGCTGAAAACTTTGTTCATATGCGCTAAGCAACGCTTATTGATTTAAAATATTACCTTCTGTGCGGCCGTTTATTAAATCTGAGAGATGGCAAGTCGTCGGCTTCAGCCCCCATGCCGCGAGTGCTGGGGTGTTCGGGATAAACTTGAGCACTCTTGTTCCCATTTTTGGGTCCATCTAGGGAGGCGCTCAACACAACGAACAAGGCAACCGGACTTATAATGCTTGAACACTCCCACCTAGCCATAGAATTCTATAATTTTAAATTTCGGGGAAGCCCCTAGTATTCGGAAGACCGAGTTCGGGGCGCTATCCACGCCTTGGCCGGACATTATCCGGTTCTTCACTCGAAGCGGCATAAGTCTTTAGGGACTCGAAAAGACCTCTCGAACAGCGACCAGTCTCTCGCCTTATCATGACAGTCAGTTTTAGCTTTCTCCACTGAGGCGCTCACCCAGCTCAACCGGGGCGCAATCGCAGTGGTTCTCCCAGTGCTACCTTAGCCGACAGAACGGAACGTAAGGTACCAAAACATGGGAGCCAGGCAAACCCAACTATTGACCCAAGACATGATTCGGAGCCGATTCATATAATGCTATAAGTTCGGGGTGCCACACTTGTGAAAGTGTTCGGACTTATCACACCATAATGCGGGGAACATAAGCCCCTGGTGTATTCGGCCGTACCAAAATATACGGGTGCAAGATTTCATTAATGAACATATATGTAAGGTAATGCAATTATAGGCAAAAAGTGTTGCATTATTTATTCAAGGAATTCTGCTATGAGTGTGGAATGATACAAATAGTGCGGTAAGCAAGGGATTGGACTAATTAAACATGTCCCCCTCCAGGGGTGGGCTGCGGACTGGTGTATATAATCAAATTTAATGCTCGTAATGGAGACCACCTGAGTGTTCGTTGCAGCCTTTTTCCCTCCCTGGCTGTTGCATCGTGAGTTCGGCAGGTTCGCCGCCGGACAGGGCCTCTGGTGAACGGAGTCCTGTGTATAAAAAGAAGGAAAATGAAAAATAAAAAGAGCGACACACTTGGGAGCCCCTGGTGTGGTCGAGCCGCACTCTGGGTCTATTGTGGTCGTGCCCCTCCCCCCTATGCCCATGGTATCTCCAAAGCGTAATGATGTGCGCGGAGGGCTGGTCTTGCAATCATGCGAGGGCTGGGGTTGGGGCCGCATTGCTACGCGTGCTCGGAACATGCCAGGTGGTCTTTATTGATGTTGCTCTGGGTGCGTTTGGCCATGTCCGGTCGTTTAACGGCCGGACTCGAAAATTGCCTTAAAAGGCTGCTCTGTACTTCTGCCGTGAGAGCCGCTGTGTGTTCCTTCGTTCGGAGGGAGCGTTCCGTATTTCCATTGACCGTGATGACTCCACGAGGGCCTGGCATCTTGAGCTTGAGGTATGCATAATGCGGCACCGCATTGAACTTTGCGAACGCGGTTCGTCCGAGCAGAGCGTGATAGCCGCTGCGGAACGGGACTATGTCGAAGATTAACTCCTCACTTTGGAAATTATCCGGGGATCCGAAGACCACTTCCAGCGTGACTGAGCCTGTACAATTGGCCTTAACACCTGGACGCCTTTGAAGGTCGTCTTTGTAGGTTTAATCCTTGAGGGGTCTATGCCCATCTTGCGCACTGTATCCTGATAAAGCAGGTTCAGGCTACTGCCGCCGTCCATCAGGACTCTTGTGAGGTGAAATCCATCGACGATTGGGTCTAAAACCAATGCGGCGAATCCGCCATGGCGGATACTGGTCGGATGGTCTCTTCGATCGAAAGTGATCGGGCAAGAGGACCATGGATTGAACTTCGGGGCGACTGGCTCCATCGCATATACGTCCCTCAGTGCACGCTTCCGCTCCCTCTTGGGTATATGGGTTGCGTATATCATGTTTACCGTTCGCACTTGTGGGGGGAAACCCTTCTGTCCTCTATTGTTCGGCGGCCGGGTCTCTTCCTCGTCATCGCTGTGCAGCCCCTTGTCATTGTTTTCGGCAATTAACTTGCCTGCCTGCTTGAATACCCAACAATCTCTGTTGGTGTGGTTAGCTGGTTTTTCGGGGGTGCCATGTATCTGGCAAGAGCGGTCGAATATTCGGTCCAAATTGGACGGACCCGGAGTGGTTCTTTTGAATGGCTTCTTCCGCTGACCGGGTTTAGAGCCTCGGAATCCGGCGTTGACTGCCGTATCCTCATTGTTGTCGCCGTTAACGCGGCGTTTGTTTTTGCTTCGACGCGACCCGCCATTGTGGTCCTTAGTATCCGGACTACCAGCATTTTTACTGAGGTTGTTGCTGCGAGCTAGCCAGCTATCCTCTCCCGCACAGAAGCGGGTCATTAATGATATGAGGGCTACCATGGATTTCGGCTTTTCCTGTCCTAGGTGCCGGGCCAGCCATTCGTCGCGGATGTTATGTTTGAAGGTTGCGAGGGCCTCTGCATCCGGATAGTCGACGATTTGATTTTTCTTTGTTAATAACCGTGTCCAGAATTGTCTGGTCGATTCGTCTGGCTGCTGAATTATGTGGCTTAGGTCATCGGCGTCTGGTGGTCGCACATATGTGCCCTGGAAGTTGTCGAGGAATGCAGCTTCCAGGTCCTCCCAACACCCAATTGACTCTGCGGGCAAGCTGTTAAGCCAATGCCGAGCTGGTCCTTTAAGCTTGAGTGGGAGATACTTGATGGCGTGGAGATCGTCTCCACGGGCCATATGGATATGAAGGAGATAATCTTCGATCCAAACCGCAGGGTCTGTCATGCCATCGTAGGATTCAATGCTTACGGGTTTAAACCCTTCAGGGATTTGATGATCCATTACTTCGTCAGTGAAGCATAGTGGGTGTGCGGCGCCTCTGTATTGAGCAATATCACGACGTAGCTCAAGAGAGCATTGCCTGCTGTGTTCGGCCCAGCCGGAGTTGCTTTATCCGGCACGACGGTATTCGTCGTGGGTCGTGGGGCGCCCACGTGATCCATAGATAGATCTGGATTGTCTTGCCTTGTCCTCCAATATATCCCGCAAGTCCGGCGCGTTCCCTCGTGGCTTCGTACTTTTCGAGCGATGCCGGGGTACGGTCTTGATGGAGGGCCTGGATGCCTCTCTGTCGCGACCACGGGGTGGTCAGTCGGCCGTATTGTGCGCTGGTGATGAAGGTATGTATGCTTCCTCCTCTAATCGGGGGAGCAACTTGCGTTTTGGGTAGCTCTTGGAGGGGCGTTCGAGTTCATACTCTTCGGTCGCGAGGACCTTGGTCCATCTGTCGGCCAGCAGGTCTTGATCAGCTTGAAGCTGTTGCTGCTTTTTCTTTAGGCTATTTGTTGTGGCCATTAGCCTGCGTTTGAAACGCTCTTGTTCGACGGGATCCTCAGGCACGACGAATTCGTCGTTGTCGAGGCTTGCCTCGTCTCCGGAGGGAGGTATGTAATTATCATCCTCGACCTCTTCGTCTGCCGCTCTCTCATGAGGGCTTGCTTCTGCATCCTCTTGCGTTGAATCTTGCTGGAGGGGGTTGTCTTCGGCACTTTCTGGGGTGTTATTATCTCCTGTGCCGGAATCTCCATTCTTGCTGTGGCGGGATTTAGAGCGGCGCCACTGACGTCGGCGCTTGGGCTGTTTCTTTAAGGAATCTGCCTCCGCTGCTTCTTCGCCGTCCCCATCTTTTGGGGTGTCCACCATGTATATGTCGTATGACGAGGTGGTCTTCCAGTGTCCTGTAGGTGCTGGTTCTTGATCGTCTCCGGCATCGTCGTCCATACCGTCGATGTCTTCGGAGCCGTAGTCTAGCATGTCGGTTAGATCGTCGACAGTGGCTACAAAATGGGTGGTGGGTGGGCTTTGAATTTCTTCGTCGTCCGCATCCCAACCCTCCTGGCCATAGTCCGGCCAGGGCTCTCCGGATCGAGAGATGCTTTAGCGAATTTAGGATGTCACCAAAGGGTGAGTATTGAAAGATCTCCGCGGCGGTGAACTCCATGATCGGCGCCCAATCGGGTTCGATTGGCAGGGGCGCAGGAGGTTCGGAGTCCGGCAAGGAGTCCGGTGCCTCGGAGTCACGAGCTTTATAAGGGACAAGGTCGGTATTCGGCTCCATCATCGTGGAAGTTGCAGCTCCCAAGGCGGTGTCCAGCCACCCGTCCTCGATCTGCGCAATCGGCTCCGAACTATGGGTCGGAGCGGATTCATGTGCTGCCACCAGGGCACTGTCCAGCGGCAGAGCTAAATCATGCCCGTCGTGACAGCGCGGCACACTCGGCTATGGCTCGAATCCATCAAAGATCAAGTCTCCACGGATATCGGCCGTGAAGTTTAGGCTTCCAAACTTGACCTGATGGCCAGGGGCGTAGCTTTCGATCTGCTCCAGATGGCCAAGTGAATTGGCCCGCAGTGCAAAGCCGCCGAACACGAAGATCTGTCCGGGGAGGAAAGTCTCACCCTGGACGGCATTGTTGTTGATTGAAGAAGCCATCAAGCCTATCGGTGACGACACGGAGGAACTCTCAATGAAAGCACCAATGTCGGTGTCAAAACCAGCGGATCTCGGGTAGGGGGTCCCGAACTGTGCGTCTAGGCGGATGGTAACAGGAGACAAGGGACACGATGTTTTTACCCAGGTTCGGGCCCTCTCGATGGAGGTAAAACCCTACTCCTGCTTGATTGATATTGATGATATGGGTAGTACAAGAGTGGATCTACCACGAGATCAAGGAGGCTAAACCCTAGAAGCTAGCCTATGGTATGATTGTTGTAATGGTTGTTGTCCTATGGACTAAAAACCCTCCGGTTTATATAGACACCGGGGAGGGCTAGGGTTACACAGAGTCGGTTACAATGGTAGGAGATCTACATATCCGTATTGCCAAGCTTGCCTTCCACACCAAGGAAAGTCCCATCCCGACACGGGACGAAGTCTTCAATCTTGTATCTTCATAGTCTTGGAGTCCGGCTGAAGATGATAGTCCGGCTGTCCGGACACCCCCTAATCTAGGACTCCCTCACGGAGGGACCACGGATTCTCCAACACTTCATGGGTACGACACCCGTGGAGATGTACAAATTGTTCTTCGGATCACGGGAGGTGTGTCCGGAATTGACCGAGGACGCTGGCCTAAGCTGCAATCGCCCGGATACTCAAGTAAGTAGCTCAGTGTTCGGACGTACCGCTTGTTTTCCTTTCTACAATTCTCCTTTTAACCCGTTGTCCTTTAACAGGAGTGGATAGTGCAAGCAAAGCTGATACGGTTTCCGGCCCCCCTCCCAGAGACCGCGCCGGATCCCGTGCTGGTCTGGATGCTGGAGGTTGCGCCTTCAGAAGAAGGTGAAGGGGAAAATAAGGGAGCTACCGCCTTGCCCAAGGAGGCTCTTGAAAAAGGGGGGATCGAGAATCCCTCCCTCCAGGGGGAGAAGAGGACCGCCTCCGAAGACCCGGAGGCCAAAGCCCCTAAGCGGGGGAAGAAATCTTCACCAGAGGGTCCTGCGTCCGGGGAGGCCCCGGCCGCACAATCTCCCCTAAAGAATCAGCCCTCCAGCGAGTCGTAAGCAGAAAAAAGGGAGTTTGGTAATAAGAGACATCCCTATTTGTGCTTCTGAGGATAAACAAAGTTTTTACCTTGTAGTTCGGATCTCCGACCTTCTCATATGAGCTCGTCTTCGGCGGACCTTCGTCCGGAGATGGTGGAGAGCGAGACGCCTCCGTCCGCTGCGCCGTCGGATAGGGCGGACGAGCCTGAAGTGTCATCACAGAGGGTATCCCCGAGCCCGGCAGGGCCGAAGAGTTCGGCGCCGACTAGTGTTCGGCCGGGGGAGCTGAAGGATCTGCTTGAGAGGGCATCCATCTCAGAAGATCACCATGCATTGATGAGTATGGTGATTGGAAGGATTTCGTCCGCCGAAAGCGGATTGCATAATGTCGTCAGGAGTTTGCTGGCGGGGTTTGAGGTATGCAAAAATGACACACCTTTTTGACAGTTTTGCACATAAAGTGCGCCCTGTGTAGATAGTAGCCCCTGAGACTCGGTAGGTTGTCGAAAGCGACAGCATGCCGAGGATCAAAATCGCAGGTATGAACTTTCGCCTTTCCTATGCAGGTGGCGGATAGTCCGGGGGCCAGCCGGACTGATAGAGTTGCTGAATTAAAGCGGCAACTCGACGTTGCGGATGCGGACATCGCGCTAGTCAACAAGCGACTTGACGAGTCGCAAGGTAAGTTTTTTCTCCGCAGTCACCTAGTAAGGGAGCCGAAGCCCACCTCTTATAATATCTGTGCTTGACGCAGATGGTACTGCTACTGTGGAGAGCCTTCGGGCCGAACTTGCTCAAGCCAAGGAGCAAGCCAGAAGGAGTGATGCGGCTGCCCCGAGGGCGGCCAAGGAGTTAGAAGCCGAAAGGGCTGCACACTGCCGAAGGCTCGAAGGAAGAGCTGCACCAGGCCGGAGACATTGTGGCTGGCAAGCCTTTTTTGCTGCACCGGAGGTTTACAGATCCAAAGTATGCTCAGCTTGGCTAGCTGTGGGGTCCGGAGGATCCTTATATGGACTTAGCAGCGAGTGCGGCGGATGTCGTTGTGCACTTCCGAAGCCAGGAGGATCACAAGACGGAAGACCTGTTTTGGTCTCAATTCCATAGACCGGAGCGTTCACTTCCGCTGACCGACCGGTTGGCTGAGTGGGCTGAGCTGAATAGGTTGTCCGGGCTTGCCATGACGGATATCGTGACTCATTTCTGGCCGGATAGGCCCAAGCCGAAGAGCTATTTTGGCTTATTGCAGCAATTTCTTGGGGCGGTGCCGCAGATCGAGGTGATGAAGCGGTCGGCCTACATAGAGGGTGCACGGATGGCACTCGCCCGTGTGAAGACACATTGGACAGAGATGGATGCCACCGCCGTTGCGACCCAGGGTTCGGACGAGAGCCGGTTACCCGCCGAGCACTATTTTGGGGAAGTTCTGCGTGGTGCTCGTGTAATAGAGTCGCAGTGCTCAAAAAATGTCATGTTCAAATGAATGTTTTATTTTGTAAAACAATGTTTATGATGTAGGCGCTTTTTATACTTGTGCGTTCAAGTATTGAAATATCTCCTGTGCGGCTGTTTATGTATACGTGTGTATAACCTGAAGGATGGCAGTCGTCGGCTTCAGCCCCCACGCACAAGGTGCGGGGGTGTTCGCAAAAATAGCGCTTTTTCACACTTAATCCGACGTCTCGGTCCTGTTAAGGAGGTGGTAGCGTAGCAAACGAGGCAACCGGACTATAATGCTTTATCACTTTCACTTAGCCATGGGAGTTCGAGGGTGGGGCTACGATATAGCCCCTGGGGGCACCGCGCTATCTGAATTCGGGGCGCGTATGTGCCTGACCGGGAAACGGTCCTTCGTCAAAGCGGAGGAATTCTAAACATTCCAGTGGTCGATCGAGTGGTTAACCAGTCTCTCATTGTATCATGACAGTCAGTTTTCAGCTTTCTCTACTGAGGTGCTCGCCCAGCCGAACTGGGGCACAATCGCAGTAGTTCTCCTGGTGCCGCGTTAGCCGATGATACGGAACGTAAGGCGGCAAAACACAGGAGCCGGGCAAACCCAACATTTGACCAAAGACATGATTCGGAGCTGATGCATATAAGGCCTAACTCGAGACGCCGAACACTCCCTAAGGTGTTCGGTCTTTATAATAATGGGCAGAACAATGCCCTAAGCCCCTAGTGTCCAGGTACGGGCGAGGTTCTCTGACGCGGCCGATGCCAAAACGCCAGTCTCCTCTCTGGTTATAATGAGAAACCAGGGGATTATAGCAACAAGAGACAGTAAAAAAGGTTTACGCAGGGTCTTAATCTGAAAAGAATCCTTGCAACGGGTCCCTACTGCACGTTTGTGCCTATGTCTCCGTTGTGCCGTATCCTGGACGGGTGTGCACGTTGTTCATCTGTAAAAAGAGAGGAACTTAGTTCAAAAAGAAATTGTGCGAAAAGTGCATAAAAAATTGAAATATTAATAAATGAATAAAGTTGAGCCTATATTAGCTCATTATTGCTTATATGCACAGCCCCTTGCGAAGGGGTGTGCGGCTAGGGAGCCCCTAGCTTATTTATTCCGGACTCGTCCAGCCGTGTCCGGGGTCTTAAACGACCTTTTAATGAAATGATGCCACGTGGGCCGGGCATTTTAAGTGTAAGAGACGCGTAATGTGGTATTGCATTAAAGCGGACAAAAGCTTCACGTCCCAACAGTGCTTGATAGCTACTTTTGAATGGGGCGACATGAAAGATTAGCTTTTCGCGTCGGAAGTTGTCAGGTGACCCGAACACAACTTCTAGTAATAAGGAGCCTGTGCACTTGGCGTAAGGGCCTGGCGTCACTCCTTTAAAGGAAGTGCGGCTATGTCGAATTTTAGTAAGGTCTATCCCAAACTTGCGGATTGTGTTCGGATATAGCAGGTTTAAATCGTTGCCGCCGTCCATCAGGACTTGTGTAAATTGTAGTCCATTGATTATAGGATTCAATATCAGAGCAGTCCATCCTGCGTTTCGAATGCTTCTGGAGTAATCCAGGTGGTCGAAAGTGATTGGTTTTGACATCCAACCTCGAGGTTCTGCTGGGGTGGACCGTGCGGCACTTATTTTAGTGGGTGCTGCATTGTTTTTTCGTACTATCACATGAAGTGAATTTACTGTTTGGACTTCTTGTGGGAAAGCCTTTTGTTTTCCGGTGCTCTGCTGGTGGGGTTCGTCATCGTCCTCGCTTGGCGTGCCGAGCCCCTTGTGTTCGGCATTGAGTCGGCCGGACTGTTTAAAAACCCAACAATCTCGGTGGGTGTGGTTTGCAGGCCTTCCGGAGGTACTGTGGATTTGACATATCCGATCCAAAATTTTGTTTAAGTTGGATAGCTCATCACTGTTGTCCTTAAGAGGCAGTGTTTTATTGTTTGGCCGCGAGCTTTTGAACCCGGTGTTGACCGCCGTGTTCTTTGGGCTTTTTTCTTTATTCCGGCGTTGATCCTTTCTGCGCCGTGATTTTCCGTTTCCATCTCTGATCTCGGATGTACTCGGGTCGCTGGTGCTGCATCTTGCTAGCCAGTTGTCTTCTCCCGCGCAAAAGCGGGTCATGAGGCTTGTTAGCGCGGACATTGTCCTCGGCTTCTCTTGGCCGAGGTGTCTGGCGAGCCATTCGTCTCGGACGTTGTGTTTAAAAGCTGCTAAAGCTTCAGCATACGGACAGTCGACTATTTGGTTCTTTTTAGTAAGGAACCTGTTCCAGAATTTGCGCGCTGACTCTCCGGGCTGTTGAGTTATGTGACTTAAATCGTCTGCATCCGGAGGGCGGACATAAGTCCCTTGAAAATTTTCTCTAAATGCGTCCTCGAGCTCTTCCCAACTTCCAACAGTGTTTTCTAGGAGGCTTTTGAGCCAATGCCGAGCTGGCCCTTTGAGCTTGAGGGGTAGATATTTTATGGCGTGGAGATCATCTCCTCTAGCCATGTGTATGTATAGTATGTAATCCTCTATCCAGACTCCAGGGTCTGTTGTTCCGTCGTATGCCTCCATGTTTATGGGCTTGAACCCTGCTGGAAATTCATGATACAGCACCTCATTGGTGAAACATAGTGGGCGTGCAGCGCCCCTGTATTTGGGTGTGCCGCTGTTTTCGAACACTTGGCGTGTTGTGTTGCTTTCTGGGGCCCTCTTTTTTGGCCCGTAAATGGACCTGACCGGGCCATTTGTTTTCCGAGTATCATGGGTCGGCTTGTGTGCGGTGCCGCTTGTCGCTTTTGGCCTGTCGTCTGGTCGTCTATCCGACCAGGCGGCCTCTTTGCTTTTTGACTGTGGGGGCTCTATGGCCTCCTCGTCGAATTCAGGCAGCAGCTTGCGCTTTGGGTAGCTCTTTGTTTGGTGGTGATTGCCATATTTGTCCGCGGTCTTGAGTACTTTGCTCCACCTCTTTCTGAGTATGTCTTGCACTGTTTTGAGCTTCCGTTTTTCCTTCTTCAGACTTCTTGCAGTGGCGACGAGTCTTTTGTCAAAACCGGCGGATCTCGGGTAGGGGGTCCCGAACTGTGCGTCTAGGCGGATGGTAACAGGAGACAAGGGACACGATGTTTTTACCCAGGTTCAGGCCCTCTCGATGGAGGTAAAACCCTACTCCTGCTTGATTGATATTGATGATATGGGTAGTACAAGAGTGGATCTACCACGAGATCAAGGAGGCTAAACCCTAGAAGCTAGCCTATGGTATGATTGTTGTAATCGTTGTTGTCCTACGGACTAAAACCCTCCGGTTTATATAGACACCGGGGAGGGCTAGGGTTACACAGAGTCGGTTACAATGGTAGGAGATCTACATATCCGTATCGCCAAGCTTGCCTTCCACGCCAAGGAAAGTCCCATTCGGACACGGGACGAAGTCTTCAATCTTGTATCTTCATAGTCTTGGAGTCCGGCTGACGATGATAGTCCGGCTGTCCGGACACCCCCTAATCCAGGACTCCCTCAACGTGGTTGATGTAGTCGTACGTCTTTACGGCCCGACCGATCAAGCACCGAAACTACGGCACCTCCGAGTTCTAGCACACGTTCAACTCGATGAAGTCCCTTGAGCTCCGATCCAGCCGAGTGGAGATCTTGATGTTCTACCGTCGCAGGGCTTCGCCTAAGCACCGTTACAATATTATCGAGGAGGACTATGGTGGAGGGGGGCACCGCACACGGCTAAGAGATCAATGATCAATTATTGTGTCTAGAGGTGCCCCCTTGCCCCCGTATATAAAGGAGCCAGGGGGGAGGGGGCGGCTGGCCAGGGAGGAGGCGCGCCCTGGGGAGTCCTACTCCCACCGGGAGTAGGACTCCCTCCTTTCTTGTTGGACTTGGAGAAGGGGGGAAAGAGGAGGGAGAGAGAGGAAGGAAAGGGGGGGCGCCGCCACCCTCTCCTTGTCCTATTCGTACTAGGGGGGAGGGGCCCGCGGCCCTGCCCTGGCCGCCTCTCCTCTTCTCCACTAAGGCCCACTATGGCCGATTAAGGCCCCGGGGGTTCCGGTAACCCCTCGGAACTCCAGTAAAATCCCGATTTCACCCGGAACACTTCTGATATCCAAATATAGGCTTATAATATATCAATCTTCATGTCTCGACCATTTCGAGACTCCTCATCATGTCCGTGATCACATCCGGGACTCCGAACAATCTTCGGTACATCAAAACTCATAAACTCATAATATAACTATCATCGAAACCTTAAGCGTGTGGACCCTACGGGTTCGAGAACAATGTAGACATGACCGAAACACGTTTCCGGTCAATAACCAATAGCGGAACCTGGATGCTCATATTGGCTCCTACATATTCTACGAAGATCTTTATCGGTCAAACCGCATAACAACATACATTGTTCCCTTTTTCATTGGTATGTTACTTGCCCGAGATTTGATCGTCAGTATCTCAATACCTAGTTCAATCTCGTTACCGGCAAGTCTCTTTACTCGTTATGTAATACGTCATCTTGCAACTAACTCATTAGTCACATTGCTTGCAAGGCTTGTAGTGATGTGTATTACCGAGAGGGCCCAGAGATACCTCTTCGACAATCGGAGTGACAAATCCTAATCTCGAAATATGCCAACCCAACAAGTACCTTTGGAGACACCTGTAGAGCACCTTTATAATCACCAGGTTACATTGTGACATTTGGTAGCACACAAAGTGTTCCTCCAGTAAACGGGAGTTGCATAATCTCATAGTCATAGGAACATGTATAAGTCATGAAGAAAGCAATAGCAACATACTAAATGATCAAGTGCTAAGCTAACGGAATGGGTCAAGTCAATCACATCATTCTCTCAATGATGTGATCCCATTAATCAAATGACAACTCTTTTGTCCATGGCTAGGAAACATAACCATCTTTGATAAACGAGCTAGTCAAGTAGAGGCATACTAGTGACACTCAGTTTGTCTATGTATTCACACATGTGTCATGTTTCCGGTTAATACAATTCTAGCATGAATAATAAACATTTATAATGATATGAGGAAATAAATAATAACTTTATTATTGCCTCTAGGGCATATTTCCTTCAGTCTCCCACTTGCACTAGAGTCAATAATCTAGATTGCATAGTAATGATTCTAACACCCATGGAGTCTTGGTGTTGATCATGTTTTGCTCGTGGAAGAGGCTTAGTCAACGGGTCTGCAACATTCAGATCCGTATGTATCTTGGAAATCTCTATTTCTCCCACCTGGACTTGGTCCCGGATGGAATTGAAGCGTCTCTTGATGTGCTTGGTCCTATTGTGAAATCTGGATTCCTTTGCCAAGGCAATTGCACCAGTATTGTCACAAAAGATCTTCATTGGTCCCGATGCACTAGGTATGACACCTAGATCGAAAATGAACTCCTTCATACAGACTCCTTCATTTGCTGGTTCCGAAGCAGCTATGTACTCCGCTTCACATGTAGATCCCGCCACGACGCTTTGTTTAGAACTGCACCAACTGACAGCTCCACCGTTTAATATAAATACGTATCCGGTTTGCGATTTAGAATCGTTTGGATCAGTGTCAAAGCTTGCATCGACGTAACCATTTACAACTAGCTCTTTGTCACCTCCATAAACGAGAAACATTTCCTTAGTCCTTTTCAGGTATTTCAGGATGTTCTTGACCGCTGTCCAGTGATCCACTCCTGGATTACTTTGGTACATCCCTGCCAAACTTATTGCTAAGCATACGTCAGGTCTGGTACACAACATTGCATACGTGATAGAGCTTATGGCTGAAGCATAGGGAACATCTTTCATTTTCTCTCTATCTTCTACTGTGGTCGGGCATTGAGTTTGACTCAACTTCACACCTTGTAATACAGGCAAGAATCCTTTCTTTGCCTGATCCATTTTTAACTTTTTCGGAACTTTATCAAGGTATGTGATTTGTGAAAGTCCAGTTAAGCGTCTTGATCTATCTATATAGATCTTGATGCCCAATATGTAACCAGCTTCACCGAGGTCTTTCATTGAAAAACTTTTATTCAAGTATCCTTTTATGCTATCCAGAAATTCTATATCATTTCCAATTAACAATATGTCGTCTACATATAATATCAGAAATGCTACAGAGCTCCCACTCACTTTCTTGTAAATACAGGCTTCTCCAAAAGTCTGTATAAAACCATATGCTTTGATCACACTATCAAAGCGTTTATTCCAACTCCGAGAGGCTTGCACTAGTCCATAAATGGATCGCTGGAGCTTGCACACTTTGTTAGCATCTTTTGGATTAATAGAACCTTCTGGTTGCATCATATACAACTCTTCTTCCAGAAATCCATTCATGAACGCAGTTTTGACATCCATTTTCCATATTTCATAAGCATAAAACGTGGCAATTGCTAACATGATTCGGACAAACTTAAGCATCGCTACGGGTGAGAAAGTCTCATCATAGTAAACCCCTTGAACTTGTCGAAAACCTTTTGCAACAAGTCGAGCTTTGTAGACAGTTACATTACCATCAGCGTCAGTCTTCTTCTTGAAGATCCATTTATTCTCGATGGCTTGCTGATCATCGGGCAAGTCAACCAAAGTCCATACTTTGTTCTCATACATGGATCCCATCTCATATTTCATGGCCTCAAGCCATTTTGCAGAATCTGGGCTCATCATCGCCTCCTCATAGTTCGTAGGTTCGTCATGGTCAAGTAACATGACCTCCAAAATAGGATTGCCGTACCACTCTGGTGCGGATCTTATTCTGGTTGACCTACGAGGTTCGGTAGTAACTTGATCTGAAGTTTCATGATCAATATCATTGACTTCCTCTCTAATTGGTGTAGTTGTCACAGGAACTAATTTTTGTGATGAACTACTTTCCAATAAGGGAGCAGGTACAGTTACCTCATCAAGTTCTACTTTCCTCCCACTCACTTCTTTCGAGAGAAACTCCTTCTCTAGAAAGGATCCATTCTTGGCAACGAATGTCTTGCCTTCAGATCTGTGATAGAAGGTGTACCCAACAGTTTCCTTTGGGTATCCTATGAAGACACATTTCTCCGATTTTTGGGTTCGAGCTTATCAGGTTGAAGTTTTTTCACATAAGCATCGCAGCCCCAAACTTTAAGAAACGACAACTTTGGTTTCTTGCCAAACCATACTTCATAAGGCGTCGTCTCAACGGATTTTGATGGTGCCCTATTTATCGTGAATGTGGCCGTCTCTAAAGCATAACCCCAAAACGATAGCGGTAAATCAGTAAGAGACATCATAGTTCGCACCATATCTAGTAAAGTGCGATTACGACGTTCGGACACACCATTACATTGTGGTGTTCCGGGTGGCGTGAGTTGTGAAACTATTCCGCATTGTTTCAAATGTAAACCAAACTCGTAACTCAAATATTCTCCTCCACGATCAGATAGTAGAAACTTTATTTTCTTGTTATGATGATTTTCAACTTCACTCTGAAATTCTTTGAACTTTTCAAATGTTTCAGACTTATGTTTCATTAAGTAGATATACCCATATCTGCTTAAATCATCTGTGAAGGTGAGAAAATAACGATACCCGCCGCGAGCTTCAATATTCATTGTACCACATACATCAGTATGTATGATTTCCAACAAATCTGTTGCTCGCTCCATAGTTCCCGAGAACGGCGTTTTAGTCATCTTGCCCATGAGACATGTTCGCAAGTACCAAGTGATTCATAATCAAGTGATTCCAAAAGTCCATCGGTATGGAGTTTCTTCATGCGCTTTACACCAATAAGACCTAAACGGCAGTGCCACAAATAAGTTGCACTATCATTATTAACTCTGCATCTTTTGGCTTCAACATTATGAATATGTGTATCACTACCATCGAGATTCATCAAAAATAGACCACTCTTCAAGGGTGCATGACCATAATAGATATTACTCATATAAATAGAACAACCATTATTCTCAGATTTAAATGAATAACCATCTCGCATCAAACAAGATCCAGATATAATGTTCATGCTTAACGCTGGCACCAAATAACAATTATTCAGGTCTAAAACTAATCCCGAAGGTGGATGTAGAGGTAGCGTGCCGACGGTGATCACACCGACTTTGGAACCATTTCCCACGCGCATCGTCACCTCGTCCTTAGACAGTGTCAGCTTAATCCGTAGTCCCTATTTTGAGTTGCAAATATTAGCAACAGAACCAGTATCAAATACCTAGGTACTACTGCGAGCATTAGTAAGGTACACATCAATAACATGTATATCACATATACCTTTGTTCACTTTGCCATCCTTCTTATCCGCCAAATACTTGGGGCAGTTCCGCTTCCAGTGTCCAGTCTGCTTGCAGTAGAAGCACTCAGTCTCAGGCTTAGGTCCAGACTTGGGTTTCTTCTCTTGAGCAGCAACTTGTTTGTTGTTCTTCTTGAAGTTCCCCTTCTTCTTCCCTTTGCCCTTTTTCTTGAAACTGGTGGTCTTGTTGACCATCAACACTTGATGCTCCTTTTTGATTTCTACCTCCGCAGCCTTTAGCATTGCGAAGAGCTCGGGAATAGTCTTTTTCATCCCTTGCCTATTATAGTTCATCACAAAGCTCTTGTAGCTTGGTGGCAGTGATTGGAGAATTCTGTCAATGACGCAATCATCCGGAAGATTAACTCCCAGTTGAATCAAGTGATTGTTATACCCAGACATTCTGAGTATATGCTCACTGACAGAACTATTCTCCTCCATCTTGCAGCTGTAGAACTTATTGGAGACTTCATATCTCTCAATCCGGGCATTTGCTTGAAATATTAACTTCAACTCCTGGAACATCTCATATGCTCCATGACGTTCAAAACGTCGTTGAAGTCCCGGTTCTAAGCCGTAAAGCATGGCACACTGAACTATCGAGTAGTCATCAGCTTTACTCTGCCAAACATTCACAACGTCTGCAGTTGCATCTGCAGCAGGCCTGGAACCCAGTGGTGCTTCCAGGACGTAATTCTTCTGTGCAGCAATGAGGATAATCCTCAAGTTACGGACCTAGTCCGTGTAATTGCTACCATCATCTTTCAACTTAGCTTTCTCAAGGAACGCATTAAAATTCAACGGAACAACAACATGAGCCATCTATCTACAATCAACAAAGACATGCAAAATACTATCAGGTACTAAGTTCATGATAGATTTAAGTTCAATTAATCATATTACTAAAGAACTCCCATTTAGATAGATATCCCTCTAATCATCTAAGTGATCACGTGATCCAAATCAACTAAACCATAACCGATCATCACGAGAAATGGAGTAGTTTTCAATGGTGAACATCATTATGTTGATCATATATACTATATGATTCACGCTCGACCTTTCGGTCTCAGTGTTCCGAGGCCATATCTGCATATGCTAGGCTCGTCAAGTTTAACCTGAGTATTCTGTGTGTGCAAAACTGGCTTGCACCCGTTGTAGATGGACGTAGAGCTTATCACACCCGATCATCACGTGGTGTCTGGGCACGATGAACTTTGGCAACGGTGCCTACTCAGGGAGAACACTTTTATCTTGAAATTTAGTGAGAGATCATCTTATAATGCTACCGTCAATCAAAGCAAGATAAGATGCATAAAGGATAAACATCACATGCAATCAATATAAGTGATATGATATGGCCATCATCATCTTGTGCTTTGTGATCTCCATCTCCAAAGCACCGTCATGATCACCATCGTCACCGGCGCGACACCTTGATCTCCATCGTAACATCATTGTCGTTTCGCCACCAATTGCTTCTACGACTATCGCTACCGCTTAGTGATAAAGTAAAGCAATTACAGGGCGATTGCATTGCATACAATAAAGCGACAACCATATGGCTCCTGCCAGTTGCCGATAACTCGGTTACAAAACATGATCATCTCATACAATAAAATATAGCATCACGTCTTGACCATATCACATCACAACATGCCCTGCAAAAACAAGTTAGACGTCCTCTACTTTGTTGTTGCAAGTTTTACGTGGCTGCTACGGGCTGAGCAAGAACCGTTCTTACCTACGCATCAAAACCACAACGATAGTTCGTCAAGTTAGTGCTGTTTTAACCTTCTACAGGACCGGGCGTAGCCACACTCGGTTCAACTAAAGTTGGAGAAACTGACACCCGCCAGCCACCTGTGTGCAAAGCACATCAGTAGAACCTTGTGCTTCCTCCTCCCTGGATGGGGAGAGGTTCTCCCTCTGGTCCTTGGCGTCCCCCCTGGATGGCACTCCGGCGCCACCGAGAGAGAGGAGGAGAGGTCCTCCCCCTTGTGCTTCCTCCTCCATGGCCTCCCCCCTGGATTGGGAGAGGTTCTCCCTCTGGTCCTTGGCCTTCATGGCGATGATGGCCCCTCCGGGTGTTGGGGAACGTAGTAATTTCAAAAAAATCCTACGCACACGCAAGATCATGGTGATGCATAGCAACAAGAGGGCAGAGCGTGTCCACATACCCTCGTAGACCGAAAGCGGAAGCGTTAGAACAACACGGTTGATGTAGTCGTACGTCTTCACAGCCCGACCGATCAAGCACCGAAACTACGGCACCTCCGAGTTCTGGCACACGTTCAGCTTGATGACGTCCCTCGAACTCCGATCCAGCCGAGTGTCGAGGGAGAGTTCCGTCAGCATGACGGCATGGTGACGATCTTGATGTTCTACCGTCACAGGGCTTCGCCTAAGCACCGCTACAATATTATTGAGGAGGACTATGGTGCAGGGGGGCACCGCACACGGCTAAGAGATCAATGATCAATTATTGTGTCTAGAGGTGCCCCCTTGCCCCCGTATATAAAGGAGCCAGGGGGGAGGGGGCGGCCGTCCAGGGAGGAGGCGCGCCATGGGGAGTCCTACTCCCACCGGGAGTAGGACTCCCTCCTTTCTTGTTGGACTTGGAGAAGGGGGGAAAGAGGAGGGAGAGAGAGGAAGGAAAGGGGGGACGCTGCCCCCCTCTCCTTGTCCTATTCAGACTAGGGGGGGAGGGGTGCGCGACCCTGCCCTGGCTGCCTCTCCTCTTCTCCACTAAGGCCCACTATGGCCGCGGGGGGTTCCGGTAACCCCTCGGTACTCCGGTAAAATCCCGATTTCACCCGGAACACTTCCAATATCCAAATATAGGCTTCCAATATATCAATCTTCATGTCTCGACCATTTCGAGACTCCTCGTCATGTCCGCGATCACATCCGGGACTCCGAACAATCTTTGGTACATCAAAACTCATAAACTCATAATATAACTGTCATCGAAACCTTAAGCGTGCGGACCCTACGGGTTCGAGAACAATGTAGAGATGACCGAAACACGTTTCCGGTCAATAACCAATAGCGGAACCTAGATGCTCATATTGGCTCCTACATATTCTATGAAGATCTTTATCGGTCAAACCGCATAACAACATACGTTGTTCCCTTTGTCATCAGTATGTTACTTGCCCGAGATTTGATCGTCGGTATCTCAATACCTAGTTCAATCTCGTTACCGGCAAGTCTCTTTACTCGTTATGTAATACATTATCTTGCAACTAACTCATTAGTCACATTGCTTGCAAGGCTTATAGTGATTGTATTACCGAGAGGGCCCAGAGATACCTCTCCGACAGTCGGAGTGAAAAATCCTAATCTTGAAATACGCCAACCCAACAATTACCTTTGGAGACACCTGTAGAGCACCTTTATAATCACCCAGTTACGTTGTGATGTTTGGTATCACACAAAGTGTTCCTCCGGTAAACGGGAGTTGCATAATCTCATAGTCATAGGAATATGTATAAGTCATGAAGAAAGCAAGAGCAACATACTAAACGATCAAGTGCTAAGCTAACGGAATGGGTCAAGTCAATCACATCATTCAATGATGTGACCCCGTTAATCAAATGACAACTCTTTTGTCCATGGCTAGGAAACATAACCATCTTTGATAAACGAGCTAGTCAAGTAGAGGCATACTAGTGACACTCGGTTTGTCTATGTATTCACACATGTATCATGTTTCCGGTTAATATAATTCTACCATGAATATAAACATTTATCATGATATGAGGAAATAAATAATAAATTTATTATTGCCTCTAGGGCATATATCCTTCACCGGGATCCTCCTCCATGGCCTCCGGTGATGATGGCCCCTCCGGCAGGGTGCCAGAGAGGGCCTAGATTGATTTCTCGTGGCTACAGAGGCTTGCGGCAGCGGAACTTCCGATCTAGGTTATTTTCTGGAGGGTTCAGTATTTATAGGATTTTTTGGAGTAGGTTTCACGTCAGGGGGGTCTCCGGGCTATCCACGAGGCAGGGGGCGCGCCCACCCCCCTGGGACGCGCCCCCACCCTCGTGGGCAGCTCGGGACTCTTCTGGCCTAACTCTTGCACTCCAGGGGCTTCTTTTGGTCCATAAAAATTCATCAAAAATTGGCACGTCATTTGGACTCCGTTTGGTATTCCTTTTCTGTAAAACTCAAAAACAAGGAGAAAACACAAACTGGCACTGGGCTCTAGGTTAATAGGTTAGTCCCAAGAATCATATAAAATAGCATATAAATGCATATAAAACATCCTAGGTGGATAATATAATAGCATGAATACTTCATAAATTATAGATACGTTGGAGACGTATCAGCATCCCCAAGCTTAATTCCTTCTCGTCCTTGAGTAGGTAAATGATAAAAGAAATAATTTATGAAGTGTGAATGCTAGCAGGTGCATAAGTTTAATCAATGATAATTTCAATCACCTTTTCTAGCATCATTATATGTCATAACAGTAGCTCATCTCATAAAGCTTTTCATGATCAGGTAACAAGCTATTCACATGTTAAAGTATAGACCATAAACTTTCTTGAAAACTAGCAAACTTCATTCTCAGTCATCAAACAATTGCAATTCATCTGTATTTTCAGGAAGGGTCTATGTCAGAGCTTTTGATTTAGCAAACTCCACATACTCAACTATCATTTAGTCTTTCACAATTGCTAACACTCACGTGATATTTATGGGTCCAAAGTTTTAATTGAACACAGAGAAAGATAGGGGCTTATAGTTTCGCCTCCCAACCTTTTACCTCAAGGGTAATGTCAACAATAATAATTTATGAACGCCTACATCCAAGTGGATATATATATATATATCCGGAGTCAGCCCAACACAAAGTGCTTGCCAAAGGAAAAAATGTAAAAAGGAAAGGTGTTGATCACCATGACTATTGTATAAGGGTAGAAGATAATAGTAAAAGATAGGCCCTTCGCAGAGGGAAGCAGAGGTTGTCATGTGCTTTTATGGTTGGATGCACAAAATCTTAATGCAAAAGAACGTCACTTTATATTTCCACTTGTAGTAGGTGAAGGAAATATGCCCTAGAGGCAATAATAAAGTTATTATTTATTTCCTTATATCATGATGAATGTTTATTATTCATGCTAGAATTGTATTAACCGGAAACATGATACATGTGTGAATACATAGACAAACTAAGTGTCACTAGTATGCCTCTACTTGACTAGCTCGTTTATCAAAGATGGTTATGTTTCCTAGCCAGGGACAAAGAGTTGTCATTTGATTAACGGGATCACATCATTAGGAGAATGATGTGATTGACATGACCCATTCCGTTAGCTTAGCACTTGATCGTTTAGTATGTTGCTATTGCTTTCTTCATGACTTATACATGTTCCAACAACTATGAGATTATGCAACTCCCGTTTACCGGAGGAACACTCTGTGTGCTACCAAATGTCACAACGTAACTGGGTGATTATAAAGGAGCTCTACAGGTGTCTCCAAAGGTACATGTTGAGTTGGCGTATTTCGAGATTAGGTTTTGGCACTCCGATTGTCGGAGAGGTATCGCTGGGCCCTCTCGGTAATGCACATCACTATAAAACTTGCAAGCAATGTAGCTAATGAGTTAGTTACGGAATGATGCATTACGTTACGAGTAAAGAGACTTGCCGGTAACGAGATTGAACTAGGTATTGAGATACCGACGATCGAATCTCGGGCAAGTAACATACCGATGACAAAGGGAACAACGTATGTTGTTATGCGGTTTGATCGATAAAGATCTTCGTAGAATATGTAGGAGCCAATATGGGCATCCAGGTTCCGCTATTGGTTATTGACCAGAGAGATGTCTCGGTCATGTCTACATAGTTCTCGAACCCGTAGGGTCCGCACGCTTAAACGTTCATTGACGATGTAGTATTATATGAGTTATGTATGTTGGTAACCGAATGTTGTTCGGAGTCCTGAATGAGATCACGAACATGACGAGGAACTCCGGAATGGTCCGGAGATGAAGTTTAATATATGGGATAATGTTGTTTGGTCTCCGGAAGGGTTCCGGAATTCACCGGAAGGGGTTCCGGATGTTTCCCAAAATGTTTGGGTACGAGAACACGTTATTTGGGCCAAAGGGGAAAGCCCACAAGGTTTTTGGAAAGCGCAAAAGAAAGTTTTGCGGAGTCCAGGGGCCAGACGCCAGGTTCCCTGGCGTCTGGGGCCAGACGCCGGGAACCCTAGCGTCTGGCCCTGGAGTCCGAGAAGGACTCTTGCCTTTCGGGTGAAACCAACTTTGTGGAGGCTTTTACTCCAAGTTTCGACCCCAAGGCTCAACATATAAATAGAGGGTCAGGGCTAGCACCAAAGACATCAAGAAACACCAAGCCGTGTGCCGGCAACCCCGTCCCCTCTAGTTTATCCTCCATCATAGTTTCCGTAGTGCTTAGGCGAAGCCCTGCGGAGATTGTTCTTCACCAACACCGCCACCACGCCATCGTGCTGCCGGAACTCATCTACTAATTCTCCTTTCTTGTTGGATCGAGAAGGCGAGGACGTCGTCGAGCTGAACGTGTGCAGAACTTGGAGGTGCCATGCGTTCGGTACTTGGATCGGTCGGATCGTGAAGACATACGACTACATCAACCGCATTGATAAACGCTTCCGCTTAGCGATCTTCAAGGGTATGAAGATACACTCCCCTTCTCGTTGCTATGCATCACCATGATCTTGCGTGTGCGTAGGAATTTTTTTGAAATTACTACGTTCCCCAACAGTGGCATCCAAGCCAGGTTTTATGCGTAGATGTTATATGCACGAGTAGAACACAAGTGAGTTGTGGGCGATACAAGTCACACTGCTTACCAGCATGTCATACTTTGGTTCGGCGGTATTGTTGGATGAAGCGGACTGGACCGACATTACGCGTACGCTTACGCGAGACTGGTTCTACCGACGTGCTTTGCACACAGGTGGCTGGCGGGTGTCAGTTTCTCCAACTTTAGTTGAACCGAGTGTGGCTACTCCCGGTCCTTGAGAAGGTTAAAACAACACTAACTTGACGAACTATCATTGTGGTTTTGATCCGTAGGTAAGAACGGTTCTTGCTCAGCTCGTAGCAGCCACGTAAAATTTGCAACAACAAAGTAGAGGACGTCTAACTTGTTTTTGCAGGGCATGTTGTGATGTGATATGGTCAAGACGTGATGCTATATTTTATTGTATGAGATGATCATGTTTTGTAACCGAGTTATCGGCAACTGGCAGGAGCCATATGGTTGTCGCTTTATTGTATGAAATGCAAGCGCCCTGTAATTGCTTTACTTTATCACTAAGCGGTAGCGATAGTCGTAGAAGCAATAGATGGCGAAATGACAACGATGCTACGATGGACATCAAGGTGTCGCGCCGGTGATGATGGTGATCACGACGGTGCTTCGGAGATGGAGATGACAAGCACAAGATGATGATGGCCATATCATATCACTTATATTGATTGCATGTGATGTTTATCCTTTATGCATCTTATCTTGCTTTGATTGACGGTAGCATTTTAAGATGATCTCTCACTAATTATCAAGAAGTGTTCTCCCTGAGTATGCACCGTTGTGAAAGTTCTTCATGCTGAGACACCACGTGATGATCGGGTGTGATAGGCTCTACGCTCAAATACAACGGGTGCAAAATAGTTGCACACGCGTAATACTCAGGTTAAACTTGACGAGCCTAGCATATACAGATATGGCCTCGGAACACGGAGACCGAAAGGTCGAACGTGAATCATATAGTAGATATGATCAACATAGTGATGTTTACCATTGAAAACTACTCCATCTCATGTGATGATCGGACATGGTTTAGTTGATTTGGATCAAGTGATCACTTAGATGACTAGAGAGATGTCTGTCTAAGTGGGAGTTCTTAAGTAATATGATTAATTGAACTTAAATTTATCATCAACTTAGTCCTGGTAGTATTTTGTAAATTACGTTGTAGACCAATAGCTCGCGTTATAGCTTCCCTATGTTTTTATATGTTCCTAGAGAAAACTATGTTGAAAGATGTTAGTAGCAATGATGCGGACTTAGTCCGTGATCTAAGGTTTATCCTCATTGTTGCACAGAAGAATTATGTTCTTGATGCACCGCTAGGTTACAGACCTATTGCAGGAGCAGATGCAGACATTATGAACGTTTGGCTAGCTCAATATGATGACTACTTGATAGTTTCGTGCACCATGCTTTATGGCTTAGAACTGGGACTACAAAAACGTTTTTGAAATGTCGCGGAACATATGAGATGTTCCATGAGATTAAATTGGTATTTCAGACTCATGCCCGTGTCAAGAGGTGTGAGACCTCTGGCAAATACTTCGCCTAAAAGATGGAGGAGAATTGCTCAACTAGTGAGCAAGTGCTTAGATTGTATGAGTACTACAATCACTTGAATCAAGTGGGAGTTAATCTTCTAGATAAGATAGTGATTGACAGAGTTCTCTAGTCACCATCACTAAGTTACTAGAACTTCGTGATGAACTATAGTATGCAAGGGATGACGAAAACGATTCCCGAGCTCTTCGTGATGCTGAAATCAATGAAGGTAGAAATCAAGAAAAAGCATCAAGTGTTGATGATTAAACAAGATCACTAGTTTCAATAAAAGGGCAAAGGAAAAGAAAGGGAACTTCAAGTAGAATGGAAAGCAAGTTGTCACTCCAGTGAAGAAGCCCAAAGCTGGACCAAAGCCTGAAACTGAGTGCTTCTACTACAAAGGAAATGGTCACTGGAAGCGGAAATGCCCTGAATATTTGGTGGATAAGAAGGATGGCAAAGTGAACAAGGGTATATCTGATATACAGGTTATTGATGTGTACCTTACTAGTGTTTATAGTAGCCCCTGAGTATTTCATACTTGTTCAGTTGCTAAGATTAGTAACTCGAAACAGGAGTTACAGAATAAACAGAAACTAGTTGAGGGTGAAGTGACGATGTGTGTTGGAAGTGGTTCCAAGATTGATATGATCATCATCGCACACTCCCTATACTTTCGGGATTAGTGTTGAACCTAAATAAATGTTATTTGGTGTTTGCGTTGAGCATAAATATGATTAGATCATATTTGTTGCGATACGATTATTCATCTAAGACGGAGAATAAATTGTTATTCTGTTTACATGAATAAAACCTTCTATGGTCATACACCCAATGTTGATGGTTTATTGAATCTCGATCGTGGTAATACACATATTCATAATATTGATGCCAAAAGATACAAAGTTGATAATGATAGTGCAACTTATTTGTGGCACTGTCGTTTGGGTCATATCGGTGTAAAGCGCATGAAGAAACTCCATAAAGATGGACTTTTGGAATCACTTGATTATGAATCATTTGATGCTTGTGAACCGTGCCTTATGGGCAAGATGACTGAAAATCCGTTCTCCGGAACAATGGAACGAGCTAGTGACTTATTGGAAATAATACATACTGATGTATGTGGTCCAATGAGTGTTGATGCTCGTGGCAGGTATTGTTATTTTCTGACCTTCACAAGATGATTTGAGCAGATATGAGTATATCTACTTAATGAAACACAAGTCTGAAACATTTGAAAAGTTCAAAGAATTTCAGAGTGAAGTGGAGAATCATCATAACAAGAAAATAAAGTTTCTACAATCTAATCGTGGAGGAGAATATTTGAGCTACGAGTTTGGCCTTCATATAAAACAATGTGGAATAGTTTCACAGTTCACACCACCTGGAACACCACAACGTTATGGTGTGTCCGAATGTCGTAACCGCACTTTATTGGATATTGTGCAATCTATGATGTCTCTTATCAGTTTACCACTATCGCTTTGGGGTTATGCATTAGAGACAGTTGCATTCACTTTAAATAGGGCATCATCGAAACCCGTTGATATGACGCCTTATGAACTGTGGTTTGGCAAGAAACTGAAGTTGTCGTTTCTTAAAAGTTTGGGGCTACGATGCTTATGTGAAAAGTTTCAACCTGATAAGCTCGAACCCAAATCGGAGAAGTGTGTCTTCACAGGATACCCAAAGGAAACTATTGGGTACACCTTCTATCACAGATTCGAAGGCAAGATATTCGTTGCTAAGAATGGATCCTTTCTAGAGAAGAAGTTTCTCTCGAAAGAAGTGAGTGGGAGGAAAGTAGAACTTGATGAGGTAATTGTACCTTCTCCCTTATTGGAAAGTACTTCATCAGAGAAATTAGTTCCAGTGATTCCTACACCAATTAGTGAGGAAGTTTAGGCGCTTGAGTCTTCTTTGAATATAACCTTGGGGTGCCTCGGGCATCCCCAAGCTTAGGGTCTTTCCACTCCTTATTCTCCTCATATCAATATCTCACCCAAAGCTTGAAAACTTCAATCAAAAAAAACTTAACGGAACTTCGTGAGATAGGTTACTAAGATAAAGAGTAAACCATTCACTTTGGTACTGTCAAAGACAAGGTTCATAATTGTTCTCACACAATGCCTACTGCACCATATCATTTCTACAATTTATATTGAGAAATATAAGCCACAGAAACTAGAAAACAAGCAAACTATGCATTGAAAACAGAATCTATCAGAAACAGAACAGTCTGTAATGATCTGAACAACAACCATACTTCTGCTACTCCAAAAATTATCAAATAAATTGGTGGCATGAGGAATTTGTATATTAATCTTCTGAAAAAATAATCAACTCAAAAGCACTCCTCTGTAAAAAAATGACAGCAATTCTTGTGAGCGCAAACTTTCTGTTTTTTACAGCAAGATCACATTAGCTTTCACCCAAGTCTTCCCAAAGGTTTTACTTGGCACTTTATTGAAACAAAAGCTGTAAAATATGATTACTACAGTATCTTAATCATGTAAACACACAAAAACATTAAGGGTAAATATTGGTCTGTCTCCCAACAAGCGCTTTTCTTCAATGCCTTTTAGCTAGGCATGATGATTTCAATGATGCTCATATAAAAGATAAGAATTGAAACATAAAGAGAGCATCATGAAGAATATGACTAGCAAATTTAAATCTAACCCACTTCCTAGCCTAGGGATTTTGTGAGCACACAATTTAAGGGAACAATAATCAACTAGCATAGGAAGGCAAAACAAGTATAACTTCGAAACTTTAAGCACACAGAGAGGAAACTTGATATTATTGCAACTCCTACAAGCATATATTCCTCCCTCATAATAATTTTCAGTAGCATCATGAATGAGTTTAACAATACAGCCATCACATAGAGCATTCTTTTCATGATCTACAAGCATAGAAATTTTACTACTCTCCACATAAGCAAAAATTCTTCTCATTCGGAATAGTGGGAGCAAACTCAACAAAATAACCGTCATGTGAGGCATAATCCAATTGAAAATTAAAATCATTATGACAAGTCTCATGGTTAACATTATTCTTAATAGCATACATGTCATCACATTAATCATCATAGATAGCAACTTTGTTCTCACAATCAATTGGAACCTCTTCCAAAATAGTGGAATCGTTACTAACTAAAGTTGACACTCTTCCAAATCCACTTTCATAAATATCACACTAAGATTCAACACCCTTCAAAATAGTGGGATCACTAATTCCTAAACTTGACACTCTTCCAAACCCACTTTAGATGATAGTATTATTCATACTCCAAAATATATAAGTTAGGATCATGGAGCATTCTACAATTAATATAAACTAATCAATATCCAAGCTGAAAATATGTAAGTGAAGCACACGAAGCATTCTATAAAATCATACTCAAATGATTTAAGTGAAGCACAAAGAGCAATTCCATAAGATCATACTTAAAATATTTAAGTGAAGCACATGAAGTATTATATAAATCAATGAAGGGCTATCTCGTACTAGCATGGTTCTTAAAGAAAAATAAAAACACAAAGGACACAAATCATGTGAACAAAACAAAAACCAAGGTATACGATATTTGTTGAAGAAAGAGGGGATGCCTTCCGGGGCATCCCCAAGCTTAGATGCTTGAGTATCCTTTGAAATATTTACTTGGGGTGCCTTTGGCATCCCCAAGCTTGAACTCTTTCCTCTCTTTATTCTTCTCACATCGGTAACTCCTCGTTCTTTGAACACTTCATCCACAAAAACTTAACAAAAACTTTTGTGAGATCCGTTAGTGTAATAAAGCAAACTACCACTTTGAGGTACTGTAATGAACTCATTCTTTATTTATATTGGTGTTAAACCTACTGTATTCCAACTTATCTATGGTTCATACCCCTACATACTAGCCATAGATGCATCAAAATAAGCAAACAACACACTAAAAGCAGAATCTGTGAAAAACAGGACAGTCTGTAGTAATCTGGAAGTTTACAAAACTTCTGTAACTCAAAGAATTATGAAATAAATATGAAAAATTGAAAATTTTGTACAGAAGTAATGTGAAAAAAGACTCAGACCCATTTGACTCTCCAGTAAAAAATGTAAAATCACGTACTACAGACAAAGTTTCTGTTTTTGTTCTGCACATAGTAAACAAGCAATCTAATCATCCTAAAACCAAAGCTTGGCACATTATTTTTATAATACAATGGATATATAAAAGGGGGTAATTATTTACAGAGAAACTTCCATGAAAAATTGTACATTGTTTCCGTGAGCATGAACACAAGTGCTCAAGGTCGACCCTCACTTCTTCAATGCATAACTTTCCAATCACTTCTCTTTTTGAAAAACTTTTTTAGGCAAATGAGGCAAGTGCATATTTTTGTATTTTCATTTTTTAATTTTTTTGTATGTTTCACCCACAACTAAACAGAAACAAAAAGGAAAAAACAAAATCTACTTAGTGAAGAAAGCAAACAAGCACACACAAGAATATCAACCCCGCGCTATTGCTCCCCGGCAACGGCGCAAGAAAAGAAAGGCCTCTGTATCCACGAGATCCAATCTAGACCCCGTTCCGGCACCCTGTCAGAGGGGGAGATCATCACCGGTGGCCATCTTCATCATCTCGGCGGCCACCACGATGAGAATGGAGTAGTCCACCCTCGGAGATGAGGGTTTGTACTAGTAGCTGTGTGTTTAATATCTCTCTCTCGTGTTCTTGAGATGTCACGATCTTGATGTATCACGGGCTTTGTTAATATAGTCGGATCATATGGTGTTTTCCCCTCTCTATCTTGTGATGAATTGAGTTTTCCCTTTGAGATTTCGTTTTATCAGATTGAATACTTTTATGGATTTGAGAGCACTTGATATATGTCTTGCAAATGAATACTCGTGGTGACAATGGGGTATCATATTGATTCACTTGATATATGTTTTGGCACTCAACTCACGGATTCCCGAGGTGACATTAGGGTAATCTATGCATAAGGGTTTATGCACGTTCTTGTCTTTGTTTCTCTGGTAGAAATCTTGGGGCACTCTTTGAGGTTCTTTGAGTTGGATTGAGTATTATGAATCTGAATTTGCTTTGGTGTTATTTTAGTACGAACTCTAGGATAGATCGAAAGGAAAGAATAGCTTTGTGTTATTTTAGTATGAACTCTTGAATAGATCGAATGAAAATAATAGCTTTGAGGTGGTTTCGTACCCTAAAAACAATTTTGTCTTATGTTCTCCGCTAGATAGGAACTTTGGAGTGATTCTTCATCGCACCTTGAGGGATGGTTATATGATCCAATTATATTAGCACCGTTGAGAAATTGCACTAGCGAAAGTACGGACCCTAGGCCTAATTTTCAAGCATTGCAATATCGTTTGTGTTCACTTTTGTTACTTGCTACCTTCCTTTTTTTATTGACATTATTACAAAAATCAATATCTACTATCATTACTACACTTTTATCACCATCTCTTTGCTGAACTAGTGCACCTATACAAATTCCCATTGTATTTGGTGTGTTGGGGACACAAGAGACTTCTTATTATTTGGTTGCAGGGTTGTTTGAGAGAGACCATATTCATCCTACACCTCCCACGGATTGATAAACCTTAGGTCGTCGACTTGAGGGAAAATTGCTATTGTCCTACAAAAATCTCCGCTTGGAGGCCCAACACGTGTCTACAAGAATAAAGTTGCATAGTAGACATCACACACGTGCATGCTTTGGGAATCACAAACTTTAACACAAGTATTTCTACCAATCCACAATTACTCACTAGCATGACTCTAATATCACCATCTTTATATCTTAAAATAATCACAAGGAATCAAACTTCACATAGTATTCAATGCACTTACTATGAATGTTTTTATTATATCCCTCTTGGATGCCCATCATATTAGGGCTAAATTTATAACCAAAGAAAATTACCATGCTGTTTAGAGACTCTCAAAATAATATAAGTGAAGCCAGAGAGTTCAACAATTTCTATAAAATAAAGCCACCGCCGTGCTCTAAAAAGATATAAGTGAAGCACTAGAGCATATTGCCTAGCTCAAAAGATATAAGTGAAGCACATAGAGTATTCTAATAAATCATGATTCATGCGTATCCCTCTCAAAAGGTGTGTACAGCAAGGATGATTGTGGCAAACTAGAAAGCAAAGACTCATATCATACAAGACACTCCAAGCAAAACACATATCATGTGGTGAATAAAAATATAGCCTTTACCAATGGATTGAACACGAAAGAGGGGATGCCTTCCAGGGCATCCCCAAGCTTAGGCACTTGGTTGTCCTTGAATATTACCTTGGGGTGCCTTGGGCATCCCCAATCTTAGGCTCTTGCCACTCCTTATTCCGTAGTCCATTAAATCCTTACCCAAAACTTGAAAACTTCACAACACAAAACTCAACAAAAAACTAATGAGATCTGTTAGTATAAGAAAAGAAAATCACCACTTTTTGTATTGTTGTGAACTCATTCTTTAGTTATATTGGTGTAATATATACTGTATTCCAACTTCTCCATGGTTCATAGCCCCCGATACTATCCATAGATTCATCAAATAAGCAAACAACACATAGAAAACAGAATCTGTCAAAAACAGAACAGTCTGTAGTAGTCAGGAAACTTCGTATACTTCCGTAACTCCAAAGTTTCTAAAAATTAGGACATCAGAAGCAATTTATATGAAAATCTTGTGTAAAAAAATTCAAATCAATAGAATGCTTCTGTGAATTTTGAAAATTATTTTACTGGGCGCAAAAGTTTCTGTTTTTCAGCAAGATCAAATCACCTATCACTGTAAGCCATCCCAAAGGTCTTACTTGGTTCAAACACTAATTAAGACATCAAAACACATCTAAACAGAGGCTAGATGAAAATTTTATTGCAAAACAACAAGGAAAAATATTGGGTTGTCTCCCAACAAGTGCTATTGTTTAAGGCCCCTAGCTAGGCATTGAGATTTCAACGATGCTCACATGAAAGATGGGAATTGAAGCACAAAGAGAGCATCATAAAACATGTGACAAACACATCTAAGTTAACATACTTCCTATGCATAGGCATTTTATAAGCAAAAAAATTATCAACACAAGCAAAAACTAGCATATGCAAGGAAGAAGAATAAAATTTTGACAATTTTAAGCATCAAGAGAGGTAATTTAGTAACATGAACATGTATGCAACCATATTTTCCTCTCTCATAATAATGGCATGTGGGATCATATTCAAATTCAACAATATATCTATCACATAACATATTCTCTACACGATCCACATGCATGCAAAGTTGACACTCTTCCAATATAGTGGGACTATCATCAAATAAAGTCATGACCTCTCCAAGCCCACTTTTCTCAAAAAATCATAAGATTGATCATGCCCCAAAGTAGCGGGATCATTATTACCTAAATTTGACACTCTTCCAAACCCACTTCCAATATTATTGCAAACATTATTACCAATATCATATTCAGGCTTAAATAACTTTTCAAGATCATAAAAGGCATTATCATCCCAATCATGATCATTGCAATAAGTAGTAGATTTAGCAAAATTAGCATCCCCAAGCTTAGGGTTTTGCATATTATTATCACAGTTGACATTAATAGAATTTATAATAACATCATTACAATCATGCTTTTCATTGAAGGAACTATCAAGTGTGGGTGCAATAGCAATAATTTCATGTTTAACATAAGAAACTATAGAAAATTCATCTCCATAGGCATAATTAATATTGGCCTCATGGCCATAAGAATAGCGAGCATCATGTTCATCAAGGGATATTTCAATCAAATCAACGGAATCATAATCATCTATAGATTCATGCATATCATTATTTTCTTCCAAAGCAATGGGCATTCTCTCAATAAATTCTTTAACATAGGCATTATGAGCATTGTTTTCATAGCAATATTTAAGTATGTCAAAATTTTCAGATTTGTAGAGAGAAATATCATACTTTTCAATAAAAGAAGCAACTTCATAAGCACCCTTAAAAGTGACAAATTCTTCAATTTGTTTGATATCATAGTAACTATAAACACCTTTGGCATAAGAAGATAGGATTTCATTATCATTAAACTCACATAGGTAGGGAAGGTGTTTTTAGGGTTCTCCATCATAAATTTCACATAGGTTCAAAGCATAGCATAGCAAATGATTTATTTGATTCCATAAGAGTCCCCTTTTTCAGACAAATGATGACGCACAAAATGAGCATGCTCATCTAATGATTTTCCCTCAACTAAACTAGTTAGGGTTTTAGCACGAGCACATATGGATCAAAGATGATCCAAGTAGAAAACTTTAAGTGGATCCATATCAATAGATTTTTAGCAAGCAAAGATGCAAGCAGATAGAAGGCACATGGCAACACACGCAAAGATAGCAAACAAGCTAAAAGTCATACAAAAAGACGAACGGAAAGAATGGCGAACAAAAAGGCAAATATTTTTGTGAGTTTCTCAAAACATTTTAGAAGTGGGGGAGAGGAAAACGAGAGGCAAATGGCAAATAATGAAATACAAGAGATGCGAGTTTATGATAGGTACTTGGTAGGTTTGATGTAGACCTCCTTGGCAACAGCGCTAGTAATCCTTCTTGCTACTTCTTGAGCTTGTGTTGGTCTTTCCCTTGAAGAGGAAAGGGTGATGCAGTAAAGTAGAGATAAGTATTTCCCTCAGTTAGAGAACCAAGGTATCAATCTAGTAGGAGGTACAAGCAAGTCCCCAATCTATGCACCTGCACAAACAATCAAACACTTGCACCCAACACGATAAAGGGGTTGTCAATCCCTTCTCGGTCAATTGCAAAGGTGAGATCTGATAGAGATAGGTATAAAAGATTACTAAAGAGTAAACTAAATAAAAGTAAATAAAATTGCAGCAAGGTATTTCTGGTTTATAGATCTGAAAATATATGATGGAAAATAGACCCGGGGGCCATAGGTTTCACTAGGGGCTTCTCTCATGAAGGCAAATAATACGGTGGGTGAACAAATTACTGTCGAGCAATTGATAGACAATTGCAAAGTTATGACGATATCCAATGCAATGATTATGCATATAGGCATCACGTCCATGTCAAGTAGACTGAAATGATTCTGCATCTACTACTATTACTCCACACATGGACCGCTATCCAGCATGCATCTAGAGTATTAAGTTCATAAAGAACGGAGTAACGCCTTAAGTAAGATGACATGATGTAGAGGTATAAACTCAAGCAATATGATGAAAACCCCATCTTTTTATCCTTGGTGGCAACAATACAATACGTGCCTCGCTACCCCTACTTTGTCACTGGGTGAGGAAAACACAAGATTGAACCCAAAACTAAGCACCTCTCCCGTTGCAAGAAGTACCAATCTAGGTTGCCAAACCAAACCAATAATTCGAAGAGAAATACAAAGATATCAAATCATGCATGTAAGAATTCAGAGGAGATTCAAATAATATTCATAGATAATTTGATCATAAATCAACAATTCATCGGATCTCGACAAACACACTGAAAAATAATATTACATCAGATAGATCTCCAAGAACATCAAGGAGAACATGGTATTGAGAATCAAAGAGAGAGAGAAGAAGCCATCTAGCTACTAGCTATGGAACCATAGGTCTAAGGTAAACTACTCAAGCTTCATCGGAAGGGCAATAGGGTTGATGTAGATGCCCTCTGTGATGGAATCCCCCTCCGGCAGATCGCCGGAAAAGGCCCCAAGATGGGATCTCACAGGAACAGAAGGTTGCGGCGATGGAAAAGTATTTTCGTGGCTTTTTCTGAGGGTTTGGGAATATATCTGAATTTATAGGCCAAGGAAGGAGGTCGGTGGACTCCCAGGGGGCCACAAGCCATGGGGCACGCCCCTATGGCTTGTCGTCGCCTCGTGGGTCTCCTGACTTCATCTCCAAGTCTCGTAGGTGTCTTCTGGTCCAAGAAAAATCATCGCGAAAGTTTTATACCATTTGGACTCCGTTTGATATTCCTTTTCTGCGAAACTCAAAAACAAGTAAAAATAGAAACTGGCACTGGGCTCTGGGTTAATAACTTAGTCCCAAAAATAATATAAAATAACATATTAATGCATATAAAACATCCAAAATAGATAATGTAATAGCATGGAACAATCAAAAATTATAGATACATTGGAGATGTATCAGTCCACAGGGACCTTTTTCCCCTTAATCACCGTTTGGTAACTGGAGGGGAAGAACGGTGGTGGCGTATGTGATACGGGCCTATGACGTAATTTGCACGAATCTGTGCTGACTCCACCCACAAAAAGAAAACATGTGAAGTGGCTTAGTATTCGCAGAACGTACGGGTAGTGATGACTCTGAACACCTCGAGAACGCCCTTGTTACTCAAGCGATGCCCATTTATTTTATTCGTTTTTTTTTATTTTTTACCTTCGTGTAATTGTTTAGATAAAACCACCCTTATTATCATTTTCTCTAGTAATCGATGAATATACTATTTCTAGATAATGATCTGGGTGTGAACGTAGCCACATAAGTGACAACGTAGTTGCGGGGTCGGTAGTTACTTGTGCAACATCGAGACCTGTGGGACCGACCTACTCTAGTTATCACGAATTGCAATAGCCCTGTGCCCTTGTAGGTCATCAGTTGGTAAGCTGCAATGAAGGCGTACAAGTAGTGTGTTCATTTTGCGTGGTAAATTGCTCCGTAAATTTGGCCCCTTCTCTTTCTGGCTGGTGAAGAGACAACTTGCTCCAATGTGGCCCTATCCATTATTGGCTCAACATCTGATGCAGTTAGAACAAGCGGCATGAGCATTCCATGAGAGCAGGCAATGATGGCATTAGGCCCGGGCATTCAAGTCACTAACGGGCTTGGCCCCCAAATGCCTTTCCATTTTGAATCAAATGCCAAAAATCACAACTTAGATCGACCCCTCTGATTATGATCAGTAACTGCCGCTTGAGGAATTGAAGAATAATTTAAACGATCAAAAACTGAGATTTGCGATCTAGCTTGATCAAAAAATCTTGGCGTTTGAACAGCGTGAGCGTAAGATAGTACAGGCAGCCGCGGCGGCAGGATTCCTAAACGCCCCAGGCCACCTTCGTACACTGTAGCTGCAGTGTCACACTGTAGCTACACTGGTGCTATAGGCAACGAAGGAACCAGCCTCCACGCCCCAGGCAGCCGCCCGGGCTGCCTGGGGCCTGTCTCCGCCACTGAGTACAGGCCACGTAAACACTGATCTGACAAGACGGTAAATATGGTAGAATACTAACCTTTGCACATAGGAACATCAACCAAGAAGGAAAATTACAATCAAGACCGAATAATCCCCTCAACTTGACACCATTGCCCATCACCTGCCTCCTGGCACCTCATGAGTCACCAAAGGAAAATATGACCCGAGATTGACACGGCTCCATCGTTGATATGTAGATTTGCGGACCTCCAAGGTGGCACATTAAAGCCGAAGTCATTGGCGTTGAGCGAGTCAGACCGGGGCAACACCCCGAACACGTCATCGAACTCTATATATGGCACCCACATCTGACTAAGACGTCAGAGGAGGAAGCCATACCTGCCAGCCATGAATCACGAACCCAAGCTGATCCACAATCTTCTAGATACCGAAGGTTCAGACCACAATTTGCATTTTCGCTCCTAGATTACCTCCCTAGCTCCGACCCGGGGCTGAGGTAGACATTGTCACAACAGTGAATCCCGAGGACACAAGTCCACCATGAGAATGCCGACACCACCACGCCATCCTTACTTGAACAGTCTGGTTTCCAAATCCACCCTCAAGCATACTACCAATCGCCTGTTGGGATTATTTTTTTATAAAGGGAGTTTTTATTTTCTCAAAATGTAGTATCAAGCGGATACAAAACATTGTGAATAACACCCAGCCTCTACATAACTACTCCCCCCATTCCTAAATATTTGTCTTTCTAGAGATTTCAACAAGTAACTACATACAGAGCAAAATGAGTGAATCTACACTCTAAAATATGTCTATATACATCCGTATGTGGTAGTCCATTTGAAATCTCTGAAAAGACAAATATCTAGGAACGAAGGGAGTAGGATGCATACAACCAAACACCAAAATTTTAACAATAGGAAATGTAACAAACCAACAATTCTGCAACTATACAGTCCTATAGACTGACACTATGCATATGTTGAAAGTGGCGGTGGATCCATCCGGAGGTTATGCTGCCACCAACGTTCGGAAAAAACTCTGTAGTCACCTACTCCAACCGCGTACACACTGCCTTAAACAACGGTTGGTGCTCCAGTCAATATAGCATAGACCATATACAAAGCGAGTGCGTACAATGGAAAATAACCTCTAGAGGAGAACCACTTTTGTCATTAAAAACCAAATCATTTCTACATAGCCAAAGCGACTAAAGTAAGGCATACACTCGCACCCTTATTAGCGTTTTGAACCTATTTGGAATACCGTCCAACCACTGACCAAATATATTGGCAACACTTGTGGGCGGATACAAATTTGACACTATTTGGATGGCAAACCATGTAGAATGTGCAAACTTGCATTGGAAAAGTAGTGTTTAATTGTCTCATCATGAGCATAAAAGCAACACTGCTTACTTCCTGGCTAGTTGTGTTGTGCAAGGTTGTATTTGATTAACACAACTCCCCTACAAAGATATCACATGAAGATTTTTTAACTTTTAGTGAATCTTTGACTTCCAAATTTGCTTGCTATTACTCACTGGTACCTCAGAATGCGTGAGCACACGGTACGTATACTCTATTGTGAAAGACCATGGTGTAGTAAGGTTCCAGCAAAACACATCCCGCCCTTGTGTGAGGTTAATCGAATCCAGCCAGGATAAAAGATTATGCCATGACATAAGTCGGGGGACAATCATGTCCCACCCGAATGAAAAGTTCGGCGGAGAAGAACTGAGCACCTACGTAATAGTATTCTTGTCGCGAGCAATGGTGTACAAGGCTAGGTATTGTTCTCGGAGACTAGCATTGTCTAGCCATATGTCTTCCCAGAAACGAATCTCCAACCCTCCTTTATTGCGATTGACCCAAAGCGCAAGAGATGTTTCTTTGCCGCCATTAGGCCAGCCCAAAAGCATGAGTCACCAGGTTTCCCATAGGCCCTAGACATTGCTTTTTGGCATAGATACTTGTTGCGCGACATGGTTTGCCAAACACCATCCTCGGTAAGAATTTGAGCAACCATTTACTAAGTAGGGGCCCATTCTTGAGTTGCAGGTCATGAATTCCAAGGCCACCTTGGTCTTTCAGCTTACAAACCACGCTCCATTTGGCCAGCTTGTATTTTGTAGCGACCCGACCCGAATGGATTAAGTCTCTGTGCTTTCGTGTCATCCCTGGATCGGTATGCTGACACACACAGTACTCGAAGGATTTATAACAGAGGTAAATCACATGTATAAAGTAACGTAAGTACTATTACCTCAATCCTTAAATATAGCGGAAGCAACAAGGTTGTGGATTCCCATCAACACCAACGGCAAAGTTGAGTATAGGAAATCGTAACCCTAACGTACCACTTACTCGTCGTCTGAAAAGTCTGCAACATGAAAAGTTGCAGCCCGAAAACGGGTCAGCACATGGAATATGCTGGCAATGTAACACATAGAGAGTAATGAAAGAATAGGCTATACTACATGCATATATGGCTGGTGGAAAGCTCTATGGTTACAGTTTTTGCGAAAAGCCAATTTTTCCCTACATCAAAGGAATAATTTTGTTTAACTATCATGGTGGTTGTTAAACATTGAGAATGGTTGACAGCATCCTCAATCCCAATTAAAAGTACTCATTAAAACCCAATAGCTTTTATTAGAGGTAACATGTTGAGATTCACTCGATATTCAAGTACTAGATACTCAAGTTGTCCATAACCGGGGACACGGCTAATCATGATTAGTTTGTTACTCTGCAGAGGCTGCGCACTTTTCCCACATGACTCGATCGCCTCCGTTTGTTTTCTCGCACTACATGGTGTTTGAGAAACGGATGACCGAGACATAGTCTTTCAGAAGCACTAGCACCTTACATGTGGGGTAGACCGGTACACCTACATCCCCTACATCTGCTAGTCCACCCCGTAAGAGTTCGCACAACTTAGTCAACTATGCTAGAGCCCATAGTAGCATGTGGCTGCACACGAAAGTTTCTAGCATGAAAGATCTTATGATCCCTTTGAGCCTGGGTGGCGGTCCGAAAAAAAACAGGCAAGTCCTGATAGACATCAGGTGCCTCAATCCACCCAGATGTGTGTTTAAGTTGCCACCTTAGATAAACCATTAAAAATTATCAATCTCACATCTGTCATGGATATCACTCACCCAATCCACGTCTACTAGCATAGCATAGCAATATAAGCAAACGTAGAGTAACTCCCAAAGGTTTCATAAGTAACAGGTAATAGGTACTACCTCATCTACTTCCCAATCCCACAATTTAATTAGATCCTAAACAATGCAAGTGTTTGAGGGTTTGATCTAATGCAATAAAACATGGGTTGTAGAAAAGATATGATCAAGTGTTACTTGCCTGCAAAGTTGATGAAGATGGTTCGCACTCAAAACTCGTGATAGATCTAATCGTCACACTCCGGTCAATCTATCGTAAGCAAACAATAGTAACCACACAATAAGTAATCATCTAATGCACAGGGAAAAATCGAACAAGAGAACGAACCAGAAAGTTCAACTTAAGAACTCCGGTTGCAAAGAAAGAACGAGCCGAACAAACGACGAAAAACAAACGGCGGAAGAAAACAACTCGGTTCTAGCAAGTTGAATCTAGGTCAAAATTTTACTGTAGCAAAAGCTTGTTCAAGTTGATTAGACGAAACGGCGGTTTTGAGACGAAACTCCAGGCGCTTGAATCACCTGATTCCGATAAACGAGCGAGAAGATAAACTAGAACGAAGATCGGATCTGAGATCGCGATCGCGGAATAAAGCCGACGAGAAGAAAAAGAAGAACGGTTATATGAACAGACGTCGTTAACCGGGAAATAATCGGTGATCACGTTCGTTGAGACGAACGGTCCGAAAGAAGAACGAAAACCAATCTAGGGTTTTCGGAAAAGAGATCGAAACGAAAAACCGATCTAGAAACCGGAACGGTTTAGAGAAGAAAAGAATCGGAACGATTAGAAGAAAACGATCCGAGAAAAGAAAAGGTGACGCGGCGCGGGGCTAGTACCTCGAAGAGCGAGGGGCTCCGGCGGCGGCGGCGTTGGCGCAGGGCGGCGGCGGCGCGGTGACGCATGGCGGCGGTGGCGGCACTAGGGCGCGGGGTTGGGCGGCGTTGGGCGCGGCGGCGATGCACAAGGGCGGCGGCGCGGGTGAGAGGCGCGGGGTGAGG